>NC_048314.1:720333-742932 GCF_013100865.1 Trachemys scripta elegans
TTGGGCTGTGTGTGCTGGGAGAACACTTGGCGTGGTGGGTGGGTGTGTAACCACTGGGTGTGTGCTGGCTGTGGTGCGTGTTGGGTGCATACTGACTGTGTGTGCACTGGGTATGGTGTGTATGTGTATACGTTGGGTGGGCACTTGGTGTACGCACTAGGTATGCACGAGGTATGGTGTGTGTGTGCCCTGGGCATGTTCTGATATTAACCCTCCGCTCACATTTCCTGTTCCCCACAGAGTGCCCCTCCAGGATGCTGGACTCTCCCATGGAGCTGGAGCCAGGCTCTGGGCCAGAGCCAGCGTCTCATGACCTCGATGGGAGCTGTCGGAGAGGGGCAGCCATCACCGTGTCCAGGAAGCAGAGCTGGGCCAGGTTCTCATGTGGCATCCGGGACGTGCCATGTAGCTCTTACAGCAGGAAGGTGTCTGCCAGCCCCATGGCCTCGGCAGAGCTGCAGAATGAGGGTGAAGGGGTAGGGCCAGTTGCTTGTGGGCGAGAGACTGACGGGGACCCCCAGTGCCCTCTGCGACCCCAGGAACTGTTCTCCCCCACCCACACAGGGGAGCCAGCCATTAAGGATGAGGCCTGGCTTGTGGAGAGCCCCCCAGCCCCAGCGCTCCCCACCCCTCAGCCTGGCCTGGCCCTAGCGACCCCTGCCCCTCAGCCCGGCCTGGCCCCTGGTGATGAGGAAGCTGAGTCGATGTGCAGGTATGTGGAGCTTTGCAATGCTGTGAGGTCTGCCAGTCATGGCGCCTACTTGCAGAACCTGGAGAGGAGCAGCCGCCACTGGATCCTCTCCTCGGGCAAGGCCCAGGTCCTGGAGGAGTTGGCCCCCAGCGCCAGCACAGAGTTGAAGGAGGTGGGCGCCATGGGCAGCGAAGGGGAGATCTGGTACAACCCCATCCCTGAAGATGAGGACGTTGTGGGTGTCAGGCAAGGCACCGAGCCTGGCAGCTCCTGGAGGAAGTGGGGCAGTGGCACAGGGAGCCGGGAATCTGACAGGGATAAGGCCAGGCCCAGCAGGGCAGAGCCAGGTGATGAAGGGCCCCCCAGGAGCATCGCCAGGCAAGTGGAGAGCCCCAGCTCACAGAATACATCTACCCCAGCTGGGCCAGTGGGCCGAGGCGAGGAGATGGGTGCCAGCAGGACACAGGACTATGGTGAGGGGTGTGGTGCTAACAGGGTGTGTTGTGGGTTGAACAGCATGGCAGAAACATGAGACAGAGAGCTGCTTCCACGTGGCCCCACCATCTTCTGGTGGCAGACGCACTCTGATCTCATGAGCCCCTCCCCTCCCATGGCCCCCCTTTGCTGGTTCCCTGATCTCATGGGGCACCCGATCCCGTGGGGTCCCCCTCTTTCCATAGAGCCCCTCCCCAGGTCCCTGTTCCTGCATCTGCATCCCCACTGCAGCCTGGTTCCCTGTGTGGGATCAGCCACACTTTCCGTCCCCAGCAAGTCAGTCTTGGCTGCTCTGGGTCCCACAGGCCCTCCTCCCTGTAATGGCCCTTCCCTTCCATGCCCCAGATGAAGGGGCTCCCTTTCTCCATGCATGCCAGTGTCCACTGCCCGTCTCATCAGGTCTCTCCCCGCAGGGAAGTTGCCGATTTCATGTGTGAGCGTGGCTGTGGGGTTGGCTGGCCCATCCCCGCCGCTGAGCCCCAGCGTCTCCAAGAAGGGGCGCTCCCTGGGCAGGGTGAAGTCCCCGGGCACCGTGCGCCGCCTTTCCCTGAAGATGAAGAAGCTGCCTGAGCTGAGGAGGAAGCTGAGCCTGCGTAGTGCCCGGCCCCGGGGGCAGGAGCCCGAGGGCAGTGGCGGCACCTCACCCCAGGAGGCCCTCAAGGAGCCGGGGAATGTCATCAGCCGCTACCACCTGGACAGCAGCGTGGCATCCCAGCAGGGCCCACACCGTGCCAAGGCAGCCAGCAAGGGCGGCTACCTGAGTGATGGTGACTCCCCTGAGCTGCTGGCCAAAGCGGACAAGCGTGCCTGTCCCGGGCCAGAGGGGCATGAGCCTGGGGCCAGCTTGGACGTGGATGCCTTCCAGCCCTACAGCTCCTTGGAACAGCCACGCTGTGTGCAGCCCATCTCAGGCCTAGTCAGTGTCCACCTGCACGGTGTGGGGGACCTTAAGCCCCCAAAGGCTGAGTCCAGGGAGGTGTTCTGCGTCCTGCAGGTGGACGCAGCCCCCAAGGCGCGCACGGCCCTGCTGCCCTGGACAGCCCCCTTCCTCAGCCTCAACCACACCTTCAACTTGGAACTGGAGGGCGCCCGACACCTCAAGGTCATTGTCTTCTCCTGGGATCTGGCTACTTGCCGGAACCGTGTGTGCTGCCATGGCACCATTGTCTTGCCCTACGTCTTCAGAGGTAACGGGAGCAGCCAGTGAGGCAGGGGCTCTGGTGATCGGGAAAGGGCCTGAGAGGGGGCAGTGGCATCCAGGCAGGGGGCAATGCCCAATGGGGTTCAGATGTACAGGGCTCTGGGGGGCACATACAGATGAGCAGGGATCAGCGCTCCATGGGGTTCAGCTGGGCAGGACTCTGGGGGGCACCTACAAATGGGCAGGAGGCAGGGTCCAATGGTGCTCAGATGGACAGGACTGTGGGGGGCATAGGGCAGAACTAAGGGGGGGCAGATGCTGTGGTTTCCCAGCTGGCCCTTGCTGATCGTCCACATCTCGCTCCGGTCTGACATGTGCCGGTGCCCTCTGCTCTTCAGGGTGCAGGGCCCAGCAGCTGGCAGTGCGGCTGGAGCCGCGCGGGCTGCTTTACTGCAAGCTGACGTTGGTGGAGCAGTGGGACATGCCCAGCAGCCCCAGTGACCGGGAGCCCCGGGTCTTTGGCGTGGAGCTGCGTCACTTGGTGGAAAGGGAGAACACTGCCACCAAGGTGCCGCTGCTGATCCAGAAATGCGTCTCCCAGATCGAGAAGCGGGGACTGAAGGTGAGTGGTGGGGGAGGCGATAGTGGGGGAGTGGGCTCTGCAGGACACCTGGCACTCCAGTCCCATGCCACGCAGCTAACACAGGCACAGCAGGTACATGGCGAGGAGCCGGTGAGCACGGCTCCTGAACAGGCAGGATCCCAGCAGGCTGTGGGCTCTGTGCTGTCTTCCCTCTTTGTATCCCTGTCCCCTCCCTATGCTGCCCCTTGGGTCCTGGGACAAATGGGGAGGGCTGGGCTCTCCCGCTGACAGCACCTCCTCTGCCCAGATTGTAGGGCTTTACCGGCTGTGCGGCTCGGCAGCTGTGAAGAAGGAACTGCGTGATGCCTTCGAGAGGGACAGTGCAGCCGTGACGCTCTCTGAACAGCTGTACCCAGACATCAACGTCATCACAGGTCAGTGCCCAGGTACTCCTCACCCCCATGCAGCACCAGCACAGCTCCCAGATTGCCACCCCTGCACGCACACTCAGGCAAATCAGGAGGCTCACTGCAACACCTGGCCACTAGACCCCACTCCCCTCCCAGAACTGAGTGTAGAACCCAGGAGTCCTCATTCCCAGCCCCCCCGTTCTAACCCACTAGATCCCATTCTTCTCCCAGAGCAAGGTAAAGCACCCAGGAGTCCTGTCTCCTGGCCCCCCCTCTAATCCGGTCCAACTAACTTGATACCTTTTTGTGATGAGAGTACAAGTTTGGCTGATAAAGGTAATAGTGTACCTGTCATATACATAGAGTTCTGCAAGGCGTTTGACTTGGTACCCCCTGACATTTTGATTAAAAAACTAGAACAATATAAATATAACAGCACACATTAAAAATTGGCTCACTGGTAAGCCTCAAAATGTAATTGTAAAAGGGGAATTGTCATCGAGCAGGTGTGGTTCCAGTAGTGTCCCACAGGGACTGGTTTTTGGCTCTACGATATTTAACTTTTATTAATGGCCTGGTGAAAGAAAACATAAAATCATCACTAATAAAGTTTGCAGATGACACAAAAGTTGGGGGAGTGGCAAATACTGAAGAGGGCAGGTCACTGATACAGAGTGATCGGGATCGCTTGGTAAACTGGGCACAAGCAAACAGTGTGTGTATTAATAAAGCTAAATGTACATGTAGACATCAGGAACAAGGCCACACTCACAGGATGGGGGGATGCTACAGTGGGAAGCAGGGACTCTGAAAAAAGATCTGGTAGTTGTCTTGGTGGAGAATCGGCTGAACAGTGGCCGAAAGAGTCCTTGGATGCATAAAGAGCGGAATCTTGGGCAGGAGCAGAGAGGTTATTTTACCTCCGTATTTGGCACGGGTGCGATCCTGCTGGAATCCTGTGTCCAGTTCTGGTGCCCACAATTCAAGAAGGATGTTGATTAATTGGAGAGGGGTCAGAGAAGAGCCCTGAGAATGATTGAAGGATTAGCAAATATGCCTTACAGAGATAGACTTTAGGAGCTCAGTTTATTTAGCTTAACAAAGAGAAGGTTAAAGGGTGACTTACTTAGTCTATAAGTACCTACATTTGAAAGAAATATTTAATAAGGGGATCTTCAATCTAGCAGAGAAAACCGTAACACCCATCCAATGGCTGGGAGTTGAAGCAGACAAATTCAGATTGGAAATAAGGAGTATATTTTAACGGTAAGAGTAATTAACCATTGGAAAAAGGGTCGTGGGGGATTCTCCATCACTGACAGTTTTTAAATCAGATTGGATGGTTTTCTAAAAGCTCTGCTCTTAGAATTATTTTGGGACGTTCTCTGGCCTGTTATACAGGAGGTCAGACTAGATAATCATAATAGTCCCTTCTGGCCTTAGACTCTCTGAACCCACTAGACCACACTCCCCTTACGGGTAGAACCAGGTAGTCCTGACTCCTAGTCCCTCTGCCGTAGCCACTAGACCCCACTCACCTCCCAGAGACTGAACCCAGAAGTCCGGGCTCTCTGTGCACTCCCTGTAGTTTCTATAGGCTGCTCAGTGACGTGAGTCCTGTGCCGTCCCCCGAATGGGACCCAGGAAGGACCAGTGTGGTTGAGGTGCCTGCCAAGGAGCTGACAGAAGTCTGGCCTTTTTCCTGCAGGGATCCTGAAGGACTATCTGCGGGAGCTGCCCACGCCCCTCATCACCAAGACCTTTTACCAGGTGGTGTTGGAGGCCATGGCCCAGCGATCGCCCCAAGACATGCTTAGCAGGCAGAATGCAAAGGAGACGATTGCGCTGCTGGACTGCCTGCCGGAGATTGAGAAGGTGAGTGCCTGCCAGTGGGCGGAGCAGGGGAGTGTGGGCAGGTAGGAAAGGAGACCTGGCTGTGGAGCCAAGCCATGGTGCCCTTGGAGCAGTCCTGGGGGGCTGGTTGGTGCTGCTGCAACAATGTCACCATAGTCTGGCACATTCCCATCTCCTACGTGGGAGGCTGTGGTCAGCTCTGCCCCTGCCACACACATGGTGGCTGGGCATGTGCATGGCACAGCTCCAGGCATGGAGTCAGCACTGTCCTGCTGCACATGTGAGAGCCAGGCATATGCATGGCACAGATCTAGACACGGAACCAGCGCTGCTCCTGCCGCGCACACGGGGGCTGGGCACACCTGGCACTGCCACGGAGCCAGCGCTGCCCCTGCCGCGCACACGGGGGCTGGGCACACCTGGCACTGCCACCGGCACGGAGCCAGCGCTGCCCCTGCCGCGCACACGGGCTGCGCATGCCTGTCACAGCGCTGGATACATGGGGCTGGGCACTCCTCCGGCACAGCTTCAGGCACGGAGCCGCTCACTGCTGGGGCCTGAGACCCTGGGCGGCTTTCCAGGTTGGCTGCCCCTTGGGATTGAGGGATTTCACCGCAGTGAGATGAGAGGAAGTATCACAGTTCTCACAGACTAACCGATTTTAGGGCCGGGAAGGACCATTAGATCACCCAGTCTGACCTCCTGGGCAGCACTGGCCCTTACGTGTCACCCAGTTACCCCCATGTTGTGTATTGAGCCCAGTAACTTCTGTTTGGCTAAAGCAGCTCCCAGCCCGGCCCCAGCCTGGCTTTGGAGCCATCAAGAGATGGAGAATCCACCACTTGCCCTGGAGTTTGTGCCAGTGGTTCATCCCCATCCCTGGTAAACACTTGTGCCTGATTTCTAGTTTGAATTTATCTGGCTTTAGCTTCCAGCCACCTAGGCTTCAGTGTCAGGCCGTCCCTCCTTCCCCCAGCTTCTCCGAGTCAGGTACTTTCCCTCCAAGGAGCCTGGCAGCTGGGCACAGACTAAGGCTGTGATCTCTGAGGTACAAAAACGTGGGATTTCTGGGACGATCCTGAGCCCTCAAAACTGGGTGGGTGGGGCAGGGGCAGGGCCTGGACTGATGCTCCCCTCTCCCCAGGCTACGCTGACCGTGCTGCTGGACCATCTCAGCTTGGTGTCCTCCTTCCACGACTTTAACCGCATGAACTCCCAGAACATTGCCGTATGCTTCGGGCCAGTGTTGCTCAACCAGAATCAGGAGCCGTGGCGCCAGAGGGCCCGCAGCTACGCCCACTGCGAGGAGATCTCCAGTGCTGTTGACTTCAAGAGGCACATTGAGGTGCTGCACTATCTGCTGCAGGCCTGGCCTGGTAAGTGCAGCTGAGGGGAGGGAGTGTCTGGCCACAGGACTGCTGCGGGGTGGGGGAGAGTGCTGCGGGGGGCCTCCTGCAGGGTTGGGGGGAGAGCGCGCCACCGGGGGCCTGCTGCGGGGTGGCGGTGGGGGGAGAGCATGCCGCCAGGGGCCTGCTGCGGGGTGGGGGGAGAGCGTGCTTCTGGGGGCCTGCTGTGGGATGGGGGTGGGGGGAGAGCACGCCACCAGGGGCCTGCTGCGGGGTGGGGGGTGAGCGTGCTGCCGGGCCTTCTTCCCTTGGGATTGAAGCCCCGATTGGCCTGTCTGGCTGTGGGAGGAGAGCATTGTGGTAACTGCGATCTGTCTCCCCAGCCCCCTCCAGGAAAGGGTGTGGCGTGGAGGGCCGGGAAAGGGCCCAGTCCACCTGCCTGCGGCAGAGGCGCTGTCCTACACTGCGGCTGGACCTGCTGGAGAGCGAGGTGGTGGCTCGTCACCGGCCCCGTGGCCTGGAGAGCCCCCCCACCAACCGCTACGCTGGGGAGTGGAGTGTGTGCAGCCAGGAGTATGGGCTGGTGGCCGGGCCGGGGCACGAGGTCAACTACGCCGAGGTGGCCGGCAGTGAGAATGAAGTGCTGGACCTGCGGGAGGGGCTGGGCGGCCCCAGCCAGACGGTCTTCGTGGGGGACTTTGCCCTGGTTGACGACCCTGATGCGCCCTTCAGCCCCCGCCTGAACCTGAAGGACTTCGATGCCCTCATCTTGGACCTGGAGCGAGAGCTCTCCAAGCAGATCAACGTGTGCCTGTGAGTGGCCTGGCTGCTCCACCACAGTGCCTGGCTCCCCCTGCCCTTATGCTCCCTGGAACCATCCACATCCCCTGCCGGGCTTCAGTGTCACCAAAACACGAGCCAGGTGGTGGGAGCTGGGCACAGCCTGGGGCCTTGACGCCAGCAGGGGAGGTGCCAGGCACCAGATGGTGGGGCTTCAGCTAAAGAATTTTAGGCTCCACGCTCAGGCGCCTCTCCCAGCCCTGTAGCAGGCAGTGACTCATGCCGTCAGCCTTAATCCAGCAACCTGTCCAGGAGCAGGGGCCCTGAGCAGCAGGTACAGCGTACAGAAGGTGTTCTCATGCTCTCTCGTGGGCTCCAGCACACTCTGCCCTCGGGGCTTGGAGCTCTGGAGAGACCAACACAGTGCACGCCTGGGTGTGGCCGCCGAGCCCCCAGGGGCAGACACCCAGGTGTGGCCACCAAGCTCCCAGTATTAATAGGAACTCAGAGATTAAGCCAAAGCCATTTGGAGAGTGACCAAATTTGTGTAGCACTTGGCTCTCAGCTTTTTGATTTGCACAGCATGGATGGGGGCTTGGAGACACCAGGGCAGTGCTCCACCAGGCCAGTGTGTGGCAGCTCACTGAGGTTGGGGCTCTGGGGCTGGAATATGGACGAGGGGCTGAGCCAGCCATGGGGCTGCACTCAGGGTCACACTCAGCCTACCGTGGGTGACATAGTAGCTCTGTCTGGCTACAGGGCAGCATCACAGTCCTGTGTGACGGGCTGGGAGGAGCCTGGATCCTGGCGTTCCCTTGGCCTGGCTCTCTGCCCTGGGGCAATACCATGTGAAGGGAGCGCACAGGGCAGGGGGAGCGGCTCCCTCCTGAGCCTTCTCCTTGCCTCTGCATTTCAGAAGCCAAAGAATCAACCTGTGAGCTTGGCCTGTCCCCTGGCTGGGCTGGAGCAGAAGTTTGTGGGCACCGCTCGTGTGACCCTGGCAGGGGGCTTTCCAAGCCGTAGCAGCTGTGTCAATATGGTGCTTCACGCAGGCTAGTCAGGAAGGCAGCGCCAGGCCCTGGGCATGGCACAGGGGGCGGGTCAGGACCACCATGTACCTATCCCTCCCGTGGCATGTATTTCTGGTCAGCAGGGAGCCTCCAGGGGGTAACAGCCCTCCCAGCCCCTAAGGGTGGTGAGTTTTGATGCCCCTTCTAGCATCCCAGGTGGAGCCTTCCTTGCAGGTGGGAGTTTGACTTGGGTCTCAGGAAGATGGGTGTCAGGGCTGCCCCGGGGCTCTAGCTGCAGTGGGCTCAGTCTGGTCTGCTGTGGGACTGGCCTCGCAGTCAGTGTTTTGCTACTAAGTGTCACTTGGGTGGGGGGCAGCCTTGGGCCGGGAGAGAGCCAGGGCTAAGGCCTGTTCCTGGCCTCCCACCATCCCAGGCGAGGCGTCCCCCCTGCATAGTGTTAGAATATCAGTAAGGGTCCCTGACCTCCATCATGTGGGCTCTGCTCCGGGGCTGCTTTCCACAGAAGCCACAATCCACTGCACCCTGCCAGGGAGGAGGAGGGGCTGTGCCAGGCATGGCACCTCACTCTCAGCTTGCCATGGCATTAGTTAGTATCTTGATGCCATGTTTACATCCTCCCCCAACCTGACAATATTCCAGGCTCCCCCCAGCCTGGCTGCTGCCTCCAAGCCTACTCGGCTGCAGCTCTTGGTGGAACAGGGAGGGGAGACTAGGTGACCAGATGTCCTGATGTTATAGGGACAGTCCCGATTTTTGGGTCTTTTACTTATATAGTCTCCTATTACCCCCCCACTCCCTGTCCCGATTTTTCACATTTGCTGTCTGGTCACGCTAGGGGAGAATGGGCTGCAGCCCTGGGATCCCATGGCATGTGGACAGACCAGCATGAGCAAGCGAGTGGGGCCTGGAGTTCATTGTGACTGCTTCTCATGGGCATCTTTGGTCTCCCAGTCTCTGCCCCACCCTGGAGCCGGCGGCCACTGAGAATCCAGGGCCTGGGGTTGGCTGCCAAGGCCCCAGCCTGGGCTTTCCCTGCACCTGCTGTTCAGGCCAGGCCTGGCAGGGAGGCCTCCCAGGCACTCTCGACCGAGCAGCAGCAGGCACAGCCCTGGATGTGATCTGGAGGCCCCAGCTCACTGGCTGTCACCTCCACCTTCTGCATTACAGAGTAGGGGAAGCTAGTGCACAGGCTACACCAAGGCCCCTGGCTTCCATGCAGTGCCGCCACATTGGAGCTCCAAGCTGGGGCCCTGCTGGGGGTGTGTGTGTGGGGGGGGGTGTATGTGTGGTGCTCAGGGCTGGTGGTGATTCCCTAGATGTGCCTTTCTCCAAATGGATCCCATGAAAGGGCAACACATGGGCAGTCTGGCCCCAAGCTAAGCTCAAGGCATCACTTGCCCTCTTGCACCCAGGCCAGCTCTGGCATTTTCCTGGGCACTGCTGGGATATCCGAAGCTGCTGTGCCTTGCAGAGCCTGCACCTGCAGCGCTGATTTCAGGGTGCCAGGCACCTGGGCACAGCTGCCTGAGGGTGCTCACTGCAGGGCCTCATGGCAATGCACCCAATCCCCCCACACAACCACACTTCAGGGAGCCCGGTACTGGAGAGGCCAGCTTTATTTATAGTTCTTACTTGTGTATGTATGGTGTAGGGGGGTGTATACATGTTTGGGTGGGTGTGCAGTGTAGGGGGCGTGTGTGTGTGGTGTCAGGTGGGTGTACTTTATGTATATGTTTGCGTGTGTGTGTGTATGTATGTGTGGGAGGGCATAGGGGTGTGGTTTGTGTGTACATTTGAGGAGGTGGATGGACGTTTGTATGGTGTAGGAACATGTTTGTATGTGGTGCGTGTGCATGTTTGGGGGTGGTGGTTTGTGAGTACGTTTGTGAGTGGGATGTGTGTGTGTGTATGTTTATGTGTAGTGGTGTGTTTGTGTGTACATCTTTGGAGGTGGGATGTGTGTGGTATAGGAATGTGGTTTGTGTGTGTGTGTGTGTGTGTGTGTGTGTGTGTGTGCATATTCGTGAAGACTGGCTGCTCCGTGTGGGTATTTAACCTATGGATTTTCACAGTGTTTATCAAATATTCAGTTATAGGGGAAAAAAGCCTAGGGAAGGGGTAAAACCCTGACACTCACTCTTCCCCTCACTCCAGGCTCCAATAGAAATTCACCCCATCCCCTCTCAAAGCACAAGGCCCAGTACCCCCTTCTGAGCTGCTCTGGCAGGGAGGAAAAGTGCCCCGAGTTTGGGGGAGGTGGCCCTTCACCCAATATTAGCTTAAGGGAACCCACGTGAATGTGAAGGGAGGGCTGCAGTTTCTCCTCCCATGGATGAGTCTGGGACTGAAGAAGAGGGTCACAGCGGAGTGCCACCATGTTATAGAAGCAGCTTTGCTTGGGGGGCCCTGTCTGGGGAGAGGGCTGCATGGTCCAGCCATTCCCCCCGGTGCCTGGCACTCCCAGCCATGGGGAGTTGGGGATGGCTACTTATTGTGTGTATTAAGGAAATGCCCATGCCAGGGTGGGAGTCAGCATGGTACCTATGTATGCATGCCCCTGCCAACACCAGCAATAAAGGACACCAGCTACACCTGCTCTTGGGTGTGTGCGTTTGTGTGTGTGCGCATAGGGGGTGGGGGCCACATTCACCAGGGGAAGAGGGTGCCTCTGCCAGGGCTCCAGCTGCCTCCGACCCAGCTGTTATAGGTACTGAACACTCAGGCCATGGCAGCAAGGGCTGGGTGGGGTCAAGCTGGGGAGCTGGGCAGCAGCCTTGCTAATGTGGGCAGGAAGGGCTGTCCCCTTCATTGCCCTCCCTGGGGTGGCTGTAGGCACCAGCTTTGCCTTCCTATCTGCTGGGCCGTGTCACTGTGCTGGAGCTGGGGGTCCCTGCAGGCAGGAACAGTGATGTTTACTCCTGGGGGAATGCTGCACCAAAAATTTAAAAGTTCTGTACAGAATATTTTAAAATTCTGCATATTTTGTAACAATAACACAATGTACTCACATCAATTTCAACTATTTTGATAATTTAGTTCAAAGTACCTGTCAGCAACTATATCTGTAACAATACAGACAACAAATGAACTTCCTCCAGGGGTAGAGAGTTAAAGAAACCCCTACAACAAACCAATTCCTCTTCTCTCTCCCCGCTCCAGCTGGGGAGGACACACCCATACCCCCCTCCCTCCAGAGCTCAGCTGCGTGGTGCCCCCCAGTCCAGGCACCCACACCCCTTCTTCTGCACAGCCCAGCCATGCCCCCCCCCCAGCTTAGACACCCACACTTCCTACCCCCCAGAGGGAGAAACAACCTGATGCTGGGTCCAGGGCTTGTATGGAATTTCCTGCATGTCACCTCTTTCTAGGGTGACCAGCTGAGGGGAAGAAAATATTGGGACACATGGGGGGGAAGAGAAAAAACAAACAAACAGTGCTGCCCGCGGATATCAGGAAAAAATGTGTCCCAACCAAAGATCGGTCGGGACGTGGGACAGACACCGAAATAGCGGGATGTCTGCTTACCCTACCTTTTTCCTTCAGGGCATGCTGGGAACTGCAGCTGCTGCCCTTACTGGCAGCTAGCAGTGCAAATTCTGCAGGCACAAAGGAAATTCTGCACAGAACATTAATTCTGTGCAAATGCTGCATTGCGCAGTGGTGCAGAATTCCCCCAGGAATAGATGTTTCCACTGCTCAAGTGCTGTGTGGAGGCCAGCAAGGCCCCCCCCCTACTGGCCTCAGCCTAAAACTGCAATGTGGGCCAGTTGCTGCAGCTGGAATGGGCAGAAAGGATACACGGGAGGAGCACGGCCTGCCTCAGGTCATGCCTGCTGCTCTGGCAGGGGGAGCAAGGTACAACTGTTCCTCTCGGCATGGGCAGCTGGCTCCAGGCTCTGCCCCTGCATCAGAGACTATGGCCCCCTGTTTTGGGTGCTGGCTCTGCTGGCTTTTAACCCTTTGCCAAGCTAGATCACTGCCTTGCTGTGGGGCAGCACTGGGGCACCAGAGCCTGAAAGCAGCAAGGAGCTAACATTGATGGCACAATGAGAGTGCCCCTCATCCCAGCCTGACCTCCAGGAACTGGGCAAGAGTAAGAGCAAGTGGGCAGGGAGCAGCAAACCTGTGCTGGGGGAACAGCCTCTCCCCCAGCCCATTGAGCAGAGGAGCCCTTGTGCCCCACACCCCAGCCAGTCTCCTCTCCATTGCCCCACCACAGGCTGGGTGAGGGGCACAAGGGCTCCTCTGCTCAATGTGCTGAGAAAGGCATGGAAGGGAGGGTGGGGGACTGTGGCTCCAGCTGGGTAGAGCCCTTGGCCCAATTCTCCACCTGCCCATGCGGGCAAGGCCCTCCAGCAGGAGTGGCAGCTTAGGCCGGGGCTGGAAACTACAGCCCAGCTCTTGCTTGCTGACAGTAGGGACACCTGTGCCAATACCACAGACTCACAGAAATGTAGGGCTGGATCTCGAGAGGTCACCACATCCAGGCCCCTGCACTGAGGCAGGACCAAGTAAACGTAGATCATCCCTGACAGGTGTTTGTCCAACTTGTCCTTAAAAACTTCCAATGACGGGGATTCCACAACCTCCCTTGGAAGCCTGTTCCAGAGCTTAACTAATGTCAGCATGAGAAAGTTTGCTCCTACGTGACCAGAGGAACTAGCGAACAGGAGCAGCTAACAGGAGTTTTGCGAGGGAGTTCTCCAGATGAAGGAGGAGCGATTACATAACCCTTGGGGTAAGTTTGTTGTGTGTGTGTTTGTGGTGTGCTTGCTGCTTGACTGAAATATACCGTGTGGTCTGTTTGGGGAAACCATGTGCTGACCGTGTGTGTGCTGAGCCTAGGAGCCTGCTAGGCAAGACTGAGAGCTTCTTAATGAGGCTTTGATTCCTAAGCCCTTTAGCACCCATCAACCCTTAACTGGGTGTGGGGCTACTCAGGAAGACCAGAGCTTTAAAAGGCCCGAAGCGACCAGAGAAGCTAGGGAACACGAGCGGCTCATGGGAGTTTTGCAAGGGAGTTCACAGGGGGAGTATGTGTGTGTAGGGGGGAGAGTGCTAGATACACCATTCTTTAAACTTAAAGGTCCCTGATAAAAACAAATCCCCTGTGGACCCCCTGATAAAAACAAAACAACAACAAAAGGAACGAGCTTCTGGAGTAAAAAAGAGAATGCAAGCAGAAGTCCAGCAACCCTGTGGGAACTATCCAGTTTATTGCACCCAATGCAGCATATATTATTACCTGCCCTATGGGCAGGTGGCATATGTATGCATTCAGTGCAAGGAGCTCCTGGCCCTCAGAGACCATGTACAGGTGTTGGAGACCAGAAGAGTTGAGCTGGAGGGGCTACGGGAGACAGAGAGGTACACAGATGAGACTTTCTGGGGCATAGTACAATGGTCCCACCCCCGGTCTGACAGCCTCTGTGCTGTTGAGGAGGATGGAAAGTCTCAGGGAAGGAGAACATCTAACTGGAGCAGAAGGAAATGATCCCATAGTTGGGACCTTCCTTTCAGATGATGTTGTGGTTTCCTCTCGCGCTGAGGATACCTTTCCGGGGGAGGGAATTCCAATTAGGAAGAGACAGATATTAGTAATGGGCAATTCAATCATTAGAAACATAGATAGCTGGGTATGCTACTTACTGAGGTGTCTTCACTGTGGTAGATCAACTGCTGCTGTTCCCCCGTCGACTTCGCCTACGCTTCTCACTCTGGTGGAGGACCAAAGTCGACGGGAGAGCACTTGACAGTCGATTTATTGCGTCTTCACTAGACGCGATAAATCGAACCCCGGTGAATTGATCGCTCCGGAGGTAAGTGTAGACATGCCCACAGAAACTTGGTGGAATGAAGATAGTCAATGGGACACAGTAATACCCGGGTACAAAATATATTGGAAGGACAGAACAGGTCGTGCTGGTGGGGGAGTGGCACAATATGGGAAAGAAAACATAGAATCAAGTGAAGTAAAAATCTTAAATGAAATGAATCACTCTGTACCATAGAATCTCTATAACTATTTCCATGCTCTAATAGTAATATAGCAGTAGGGCTATATTACTGATCAGCATGGTGATATGACTGAGAAATACTCAGGGAGATTAGAAAGACTATTAAAATAAAAAACTCAATAATAATGGGGGATTTCAACTATCCCCATATTGACTGAGTACATGTCACCTCAGGATGGGATGCAGAGATAAAGTTTCTTGACACATTAAATGACACGCCAATGTGCAGAAAAATTAGCAAATATGCCAGGCGACCAGCTTGGCTCAACAGTGAAACCTTTGATGAACTTAAACACAAAAAAGAAGCTTACAAGAAGTGGAAATTTGGACAGATGACTAGAGAAGAGTATAAAAATATTGCTCGAGCATGCAGGGGTGTAATCAGGAAGGCCAAAACACAACTGGAGTTGCAGCTAGCAAGAGATGTGAAGGGTAACAAGAAGGGTTTCTACAGGTATGTTAGCAACAAGAAAAAGGTCAGGGAAAGTGTGGGACCCTTAATGAATGGGGGAGGCAACCTAGTGACAGATGATGTGGAAAAAGCTGAAGTACTCAATGCTCTTTTTTGCCTCGGTCTTCACAGACAAGGTCAGCTCCCACACTGCTGTCCTGGGCAACACAGTATGGGGAGGAGGTGAGCAGCCCTCAGTGGTGAAAGAACAAGTTAAGAACTATTTAGAAAAGCTGGACATGCACAAGTCCATGGGTCCAGATCTAATGCATCTGAGGGTGCTGAGGGAATTGGCTGATGTGATTGCAGAGATCATTGGCCATTATCTCTGAAAACTCGTGGCGACCGGGGGAGGTCCCAGATGACTGGAAAAAGGCAAATATAGTGCCCATCTTTAAAAAAGGGAAGAAGGAGAACCCGGGAAACTACAAACCCGTCAGCCTCACCTCAGTCCCTGGATAAATCATGGAGCAGGTCCTCAAATAAACCATTTTCATAGAATCATAGAATATTAGGGTTGGAAGAGACCTCAGGAGGTCATCTAGTCCAATCCCCTGCTCAAAGCAGGACCAACATCAACTAAATCATACCAGTCAAGGCTTTGTCAAGCTGGGCCTTAAAAACCTCTAGGGATGGAGATTCCACCACCTCCCTAAGTAACCCATTCCAGTGCTTCACCACCCTCCTAGTGAAATAGTGTTTCCCAATATCCAATAATATCCTAATATTTTGAAGCACTTGGAGGAGAGGAAGGTGATCAGGAACAGTCAACATGGCTTCACCAAGGGCAAGTCATGTCTGACCAACCTGATTGCCTTCTATGATGAGATAACTGGCTCTATGGATATGGGGAAAGCAGTGGATGTGATATATCTTGACTTTAGCAAAGCTTTTGATACGGTCTCCCACAGTATTCCTGCCAGCAAGTTAAAAAAGTATGGACTGGATGAATGGACTGTAAAGTGGATAGAAAGCTGGCTAGATTGTTGGGCTCAACGGGTAGTGATCAATGGCTCCATATCTAGTTGGCAGCTGGTATCAAGTGGAGTGCCCCAAGGGTCATTCCTGGGGTCGGTTTTGTTCAACATCTTTATTAATGATCTGGATGATAGGATGGATTGCACCCTCAGCAAGTTCACAGATGACACTAAACTGGGGGGAGAGGCAGATACGCTGGAGGGTAGGGATAGGGTCCAGAGTGACCTAGACAAATTGGAGGATTGGGCCAAAAGAAATCGGATGAGGTTCAACAAGGACAAGTGCAGAGTCCTGCACTTAGGACGGAAGAATCCCATGCACCGCTACAGTCTGGAGACCGACTGGCTAAGTAGCAGTTCCACAGAAAAGGACCTGGGGATTACAGTGGATGAGAAGCGGATGAGTCAGCAGTGTGCCTTTGTTGCCAAAAAGGTTAATGGCATATTGGGCTGCGTTAGTAGGAGCATTGCCAGCAGATCGAGGGAAGAGAGGAGCATTGCCCTCTATTCGGCACTGATGAGGCCACATCTGGAGTATTGTGTCCAGTTTTGGGCCCCCACTACAGAAAGGATATGCAGAAATTGGAGAGAGTCAAGTGGAGGACAACAAAAATGATTAGGGGGCTGGGGCACATGACTTACAAGGAGAGGCTGAGGGAACTGGGATTGTTTAGTCTGCAGAAGAGAAGAGAGAGGGGGGATTTGATAACAGCCTTCAATTATCTGAAGGGGGGTTCCAAAGAGGATGGATCTAGACTGTTCTCAGTGGTAGCAGATGACAGAACAAGGAGTAATGGTCTCAAGTTGCAGTGGGGGAGGTCTAGGTTGGATATTAGGAAACACTATTTCACTAGGAGGGTGGTGAAGCACTGGAATGGGTTACCTAGGGAGGTGGTGGAATCTCCACCCTTAGAGGTTTTTAAGGCCCAGCTTGACAAAGCCCTGGCTGGGATGATTTAGTTGGTGTTGGTCCTGCTTTGAGCAGGGGATTGGACTAGATGACCTCCTGAGATCTCTTCCAACCCTAATCTTCTATGATTCTATGACTGCATCTTGGAGCAGCTAGTCCTGCAATCCACAAGAGGAGAGGCAATTCTTGATTTAGTCCGAAGTGGAACACAGCATCTGGTCCAAGAAGTGAAGCTAGCTGGACCTCTTGGTAATATTGACTATGATATAATTAAATTTAACATCCCTGTGGCGAGGAAAACACCACAGCAGCCCAACACTGTAGCATTTCACTAACTTCCTCATTTTTGTGTAACAGATAAGATAGTGAAACAGTGCCAAAAGTGAAGTCCCTGCAAGCTGCACTGCATGGAAACTTTTTAAAGACACAATAATTGAGGCTCAACTTAAATATATATCCCAAATTAAAAAAAAACATAGTAAGAGAACCAAAAAAGTGCCACTGTGGCTAAACAACAAAGTAAATGAAGCGGTCAGAGGCAAAAAGGCATCCTTTAAAAAGTGGAAGTTAAATCCTAGTGAGGAAAATAGAAAGGAGCATAAACTCTGGCAAATGAAGTGTAAAACTATTATTAGGAAAGCCAAAAAAGAATGCAAAGAACAGCTAGCCAAAGACTCAAAAAGTAATAGCAAACTATGTTTTAAGTACATCAGAAGCAGGAAGCCTGCTAAACAACTAGTGGGGCTACTGGATGATCAAGATGCTAAAGGAGCACTCAAGGACGATAAGGCCATTGTGGAGAAACGAAATGTATTCTTTGCATCGGCTGAGAATGTGAGGGAAATTCCCAAGCCAGAGCCATTCTTTTTAGGTGACAAATCTGAGGAACCAGATTGAGGTGTCATTAGAGGAGGTTTTGGAACAAATTGATAAACTAAACAGGAATAAGTCACCAGGACCAGATGGTATTCACCAAAGAGTTCTGAAGGAACTCAAATATGAAATTGCAGAACTACTAACTGCAGACTGTAACCTATCATTTAGATCAGCTTCTGTACCAAATGACAGGAGGAATACTACTCAAGATAGTTAAGTCCCAGGCAGACTGCAAAGAGCTACAAAAGGATCTCTCAAAACCAGGTGACTGGACAATAAAATGGCAAATGAAATTGTATGTTGATAAATGCAAAGTAATGCACATCGGAAAACAGAATCCCAACTATACATATAAAGTGATGGGGTCTAAATTAGCTGTTATCATTCAAGAAAGAGATCTCGGAGTCATTGTGGATGGTTCTCTGAAAACATATACTCGATGTGCAGCGGCAGTCAAAAAAGCGAGCAGAATGTTGGGACTCATTAGGAAAGGGGTAGATAATAAGACAGAAAATACACCTCTACCCCGATATAATGCTGTCCTCGGGAGCCAAAAAATCTTACCACGTTATAGGTGAAACCGCGTTATATCGAACTTACTTTGATCCGCCGGAGTGCACAGCCCTCCCGCCCCGGAGCACTGCTTTACCGCGTTATATCTGAATTCGTGTTATATTGGGTTGCATTATATTGGGGTAGAGGTGTATCATATTGCCTCTATATAAATCCATGGTATACCCACATCTTGAATACTGCGTGCAGATGTGGTTGCCGCATCTCAAACAAGATATATTGGAATTGGAAAACGTTCAGAAAAGGGCAACAAAAATGATTAGGGGTATGGAACGGCTTTTGTATGAGGGGAGAATAATAAGACTGAGACTTTTCAGCTTGGGGGAATACGACTGAGGTCTATAAAATCATGACTGGTGTGGAGAAAGTAAATAAGGAAGTGCTATTTACTCCTTCTCATAACACAAGAACTAGGGGTCACCACATGAAATTAATAGGCAGCAGGTTTAAAACAAACAAAAGGAAGTATTTCTTCACATTACACAGTCAACCTGTGGAACTCTTTGCCAGAGGATGTGTGAAGGCAAAGACTAGAACAGGGTTCAAAAAAGAACTAGATAAATTCATGGAGGATAGGTCCATCAATGGCTGTTAGCCAGGATGGACAGGGATGGTGTTTGCCAGAAGCTCGGAATGAGCGACAGGGAATGGATCACTTGATTACCTCTTCTGTTCATTCCCTCTGGGGCAGCTGGCACTGGCCACCTTCGGTAGACAGGATACTGGGCTAGATGGACCTTTGGTCTGACCCAGTATGGCCGTTCTAATGTTCTAACATCCCTTGGTGCAGATTAAGCTCATTACTACTTCTCCTGCTTTCAATGGCCATGGAGAACCATTGATCACAGGCATTTTTAAAATAGCTCTTAACACATTTGAAGACTGGTAACAGGTTTCCTCTCAGTCGTCTTTTCCCAAGACTCAGCGTGCTCAGTTGTTTAACCTTTCCTCACAGGTCCGGTTTTCTAAATCTTTTATCATCTGTTGCTCACCTCTGGACTCTCTCCAGTTTGTCCACATCTTTCCTAACGTGTGTCAGCCTGAATTGCAGGTAGTACTCCAGCTGAGGCCTCACCAGTGCTGAGTAGAGCAGGACAATTACCTCCCATGTCTTACATATGACTTTCCTCTTCATACACCTCAGAATGATATTAGACTTTTTCACAGCTGCACCACATTGTTGACTCATATTCAGTTTGTGATCCACTATAGCCCCCCAGGTCCTTTGCAGCAGTACTACCACCTAGCTAGTCATTCCCCATTTTGTAGGTTTGTATTTGATTTTTTCTTCCTTAATGAACTACTTGGCACTGCTAATTTCGGACCAATTCTCCAAATGGTTTTGAATTCTAATCCTGTCCTGCAACGTGCTTGCAACCCCTTCCAGCTTGGTGTCAGCTGGAAATTTTATAAGCCTGCTCTCCTCTCTATTATCCAAGTCAAATACTGATAGTATCACACCCAGGACTGACCCTGCAGGATCCCACGAACGATGCCCTCCCAGTTGAACAGCAAACCATTGATGACTACTCTTTGAGGTACTGTCTTTCAGTCAGTTGTGCGCCCGACTCACAGTAAGTTCAGCTAGATGACATTTCCCGTTTTTGTATGAGACTGTCCTGTGGGACAGTGTCAAAAGACTGACTAAAATCAAGACACATCACATTGACAGCTTCCCCTTTATCCTCGAGACTAGAGGTGGGCAAACTACGGCCAGTGGGGCACATCTGGCTTGTGGGACTATCCTACCTGGCCCTTGAGCTCCCAGCTGGGAAGGCTAGCCCCCGGTCTGTCCCCTGCTGTCCCCTCTCCCCCACAGCCTCAGCTCACCATGCCGCCAGCGCTCTGGGTGGCGGGGCTGTGAGCTCCTGCCAGGCTACGCAGCTGTGTGAGCCACAGGGTGTAGTGTATTAAATTGCTCCCCGTAGGAATGTGCTACTTACGGAGCACCAGGACTTGCAGCAGGAAGTAGTACACTGTAAGTAGCACATTCCTACAGGGAGCAATTTAATACACTATACCCCGGTAGGGAACGCTATGCCTCCACAGACAGCCTGGCCCCCGCCCCCTATCCACCCCCTCCCACTTCCCGCTCCCTAACCGCCACCCCGGGACCCCACCTCCTATCCAACCCCCCACGCTCCCTGTCCCCTGACTGCCCCGACCCCTATTCACACCCCCGCCCCCTGACAGGCCCCACACCAATCCAACTGCCCCTGTTCCCTGTCCCCAACTGCTCCCTGGGACTTCCTGCCCCTTATCCAGCCCCCGCCCCACTCCTCACCCCCTTACCATGCCGCTTAGAGCACCAGAACTGGCAGCTGTAAGTAGTACGCCGTAAGTAGCACATTCCTACGGGGAGCAATTTAATATACTGCACCCAGCACTCCATACAGTTTCGGAACCCCGATGAGGCCCTCAGGCCCAAAAGTTTGCCCACCCCTGCTCTAGGCCACCAATCCTGTCAAACCACCATGTTAACCATTAGATGGCGCCCTTCCCACAGAGCAGCTATAGAGCCACACTTGGCCTGGTGCCATCATTCTCTTTATTGTTGGGGGAAACCCTGTGGGTGGAGTGCATGTGCTTGGAGAGAGAGAGAGGGAACCGCTCTGTTAACATCCCCATTAACCGCGGACCACCCCCACTGCATGACCACGCCACCTCACACTACGGCAATGGAGAGCTTGGCACCTGGGGCTGGGAGCAGCAGCACGCATGGCCCTCCCTAGGCTCCTAGGTGTGGCAGCGACTGGAGCCCAGCAGGGAAGTGGCGGTGCAATGGCAGCTCCTGGTGCTGGCTATGGGACTGGAGAGCATGGCGGTGACAGGCCTTGCCCAAAGCTACTCAGGCTGGTCAGCCAGGGAGCTGCCCTGGTAGCGCATCATAGGGCTTTGGGGGAATCACAGCCCTGGTGGATCTGGAGTGAATCCTGCCAGCTTTCCCTCAACCAAGGCTCCCAGCAGGGCCCAGCAGCTCCACTTCATCCAAAGATTAGGCCTAGGCCAGGCTCCTGCCCCAGAGAGAGTCATCAGCCAACGGCCCTGGCTTGCAGAGCTGGGCAACAAGCCCCCCCACCCCCACCCCTCAGTGCCAAGCCCCTCAGAAATCCAGCCCCAGTGCCCATCCCTAGGCTGCCCAGTTGGAAAGCAAGACCCCCTGCTGTCACCAGAACCAGATCCCTGCAGCTGCTCTCACTACTGGCAGGAGCTTGCCAAAGCACAATGCCCATCTCCCACAGAAGTAGGCACCTGCCCAGTGCTGAACTGAGAGAAGCTTCCTTGTCCCTGCTGCCCTGAGGCTCTCTTCAGGTTGATCCCTACTGGCCAGTGTCCTGGCACTGGTTACCTGTTGAGGGGCTTGGGTTAGGACCCCAGTCCCTGGTAGGCGTGGCTGTGTCAGTCTGCAGCAGCTCTGGGGCCAGAACGAGGAGGATGATCAACTAAACGCCGAAGGGAGTACTGTGCAGGTGTCTGTAGGGGGCCCAAGGCAGGCTGCCCACCCTGGCGTGGGCAGGGAGCACTGCCGGGCCTGGTCCCAGCCCTACACGGAGATGGAGCCCTCCCGGAAGCTGGTTCTGCCGATCAGGGCGTTGATCAGGGTGGGGTGTCCCTCCCTGCAGGCCTCCTGCGCCGCCTGGATGATGTTGTCCATGCAGGCCTCATCCTGGCGGCTGAGTAGGAAACCTTTCCCTCCCAAGCCTTCTGCCACCAGGTGGTAATCTGAGCAGGGAGGAGACCGGCTGTTAGCAATGCTGCTGCAGCGGGGCCTGGGCACGGCAGTGACAGCCCACCTAGGCCACTAAGTAGGCAGAGCTGGTTCCAGGAGGGTGGCCGCAATGGGCACACCAGATGTGAGTGGCAGGCAGAAGGGAGGGATGGAAGGCATGCTGGGGTCTGCAACTTCCAGGAATGCAGTGGAGAACACTGGCAGGGAAGACTGGGAGGGAATCCCCCAGCTCGTGGGGACCAACCGCAGAAGGAAGGGGCCGTTCAAAGTTCCCTTCCCCCGGGGAGCCCTGCTTGGGTGGGCAGAGCAGGCATCAGTGCTGGGCTATGAACCCAGAGGTGTGATGGGACTTGCACCAATTTGAACCTCCCGCTTTCCGTCCCTCGATGGGAGTGGCCTGCAGGAAGCAGCACACAATGGCTGCCCGCCTGGGGACTAGGGTGACCAGATTACCACTATAAAATATCGGGACGGGGGCGGAGCCAAAAGGGGGGGGGGAACAGAGCAAAAAAAAAAAGTTTTAAGGGGCCTGGGGCATTAGCAAGCCCTGCACGCTGCCCTCCCCGAGTCCCCGCGGAGCCTCCCGCCCCCTGGCCCGCCACGGGCTTATGCGGGAGTCCCCGCGGAGCCTCCCGCCCCCTGGCCCGCCACGGGCATATGCGGGGCGCAGTGGGTCTGGGCGGGGGCAGCGCGGAACGGGCAGGAGCCGGGGGGGGGGGCAGGGGCCGAATCCC
>NC_048314.1:747864-761002 GCF_013100865.1 Trachemys scripta elegans
CCCCACAACTGCCACTGCCCAGCCCCACCACACCTCCACAAAAGGCTCCTCCACCCCACAACTCCGCAGCCCCTGTTGAGCATTACCCCATGCCACTGATAACCCTCAGCCCCACAACACCCCATCTCTAACCCCCAGCCCTGCCCCACAACCCGCTCCACTGACGTGCCATCCCAGCTCCCTGTCACTCCCAAGTCCAGTGGCCCCAAGGTGCGACACCCTCCAGGCCAGTTCCCATGCTGCCTTCCACAGACCTGCCAGAATGACCAGGTCAGCCTCCTTCAGCACCTCTCGACGGTTTTGGCGGATATGTAGTGGGCTGTTCCTTCCCAGCATGCCCCGGGCCATCCCACCCAGGAAGCAAGGGATGCCGAGGGCCTCCAGGGCTTCCCTGCAGGGCACAGGGAAGTGTTAGCTCTCAGCAGCTGAGTCACCTCATGGCAAAGGGATACTTCACACTACTATGAACATGGGCGCTACCTGCACAGCCCCCATCTGCGTGTGCACTCAGACAGCTGAGCAAGTGGAAGTGCGTGAGAGGCGGGCGTGCATGGCAGGGTGCAGCAGCGCGCCTGAGGAGGGAATACATGGCAGTGGAGGGCACGCATGGCAGGGTGCATCAGTGCATGAGGAGGGTGCATGACAGCCAATGAGCAAGGTATTGTGTGTGTGTTTGAGAACACGAACGTGTGAGAGTGCGGGGAGCACGCGTGGCCGGCGGACACGCCACGTGCTTGTTTCTTGGAGGGGAAGACACATTTTTGGTTAATTAAAGGACAGCCCCTTGAAACCAGAGGAACCAGGTGCCAAAGATGGCTCTGCCAGTGAGCCTTAGCCTTGCCGTGCAGACCCTGTGCCGTCCGGCTCTGCTGGTGCCCCTCAATCCCAACCTGCAGCTCCCTACTATTCCAGCTCTGCTGATGTCCCTCTGTCCGGTCTGACAGCCTCGGGTCTCTTTCGGTCAGGCCAGGACAGACAGTGGCTCTCACTCTGTGTGCACGTGGCCACTGCGGGAAGCCACAGCCACCAGCCTGCAGATGGGCAGAGCTGAAAAAGCTGGGTAAAAGCCCCGAGGGCTGGCCAGCAGCGCCCCCCGCCCCCACAGAACCGGGGGCAGGGCAGAGAGAGGACTCTGAATGGAGCCGACTCTTCACCTGAGCTTCTCCACAGGCGTCGGGGGCAGGGTCACCTGGCTGCCCAGGAGCATAACAGGCTTCTTGGCACGGCTGACCAGCTCCACACACTGCTGCACCTGCACGCAAATGGGAAGCGCCGTCAGAGCCTGGCAAGGCCAGGGGTCAGTGCAAAGGCTAGGCAGAGCCTGGCAGGGCCAGCAGTCACTGGGGTCAGTGCAGTTGTTGGGCGTACCCTGGCCAGACCAGGAGTTATTGGGGTCAATGTAGCAGCTGGGCGGAGCCTGGCAGGGTAGGGCGGGGCCGGGTGGTCAGCGGGGTCAATGCCAGTGGCTGAGCAGCTGTCACATGGCCCCTGGAGGTGCTCCTGGGCAGAGTTTAGCCAGTGGCATAAGGATGAGGAAGGAACTGGCAGGGAAGCTACAAGTGGGGATCTAGCAGGAACCACAGAGGGGTGAGGCAGGGGAGGACAGGAAAGAGGCTGTGCCCAGCTCTGAGGACAGATAGCGCCAGCACCAAGGGAGGTGGCAGGCAGAGAGAGGTGAAGGGCTGGCAGAAGGGGCTGGCACCAAAAGGTTGTAGAGTGACAAGGACCCCAGGGACCCCCTGCCCTGCCACAGCGCAGCAATGCTCCTCCTCGCCTCCCTTCTCCTTCTCAGGGCAGGGTCCAACAGAGGACAGGCTTGTTGTGCGGGGGTGGGCAGTGTGCTAATGAGGAGCTCTGGGGGGAAGCTCCCAGTCGGGCGGGGAGGAGATGTGCTCCCTGAAGGGAGGGAGCACCAGGCCCCAGGGGCTCTCACCTGCTCTGCTGTGGCCTGTGGCACCTGCACAGGAAGGGGGGAAAAGTCCCTTGTCTCCCAGGCCCCTGCATACAGGTTTCTGAGGTGGTTGCCCAGGTACCTGCAGGCGAGGTGGAGGGACAGTTGTTAGCTCCCAGCTCAGCGCTGCCCTTGGCAGGACAGGGCTGTACTCACCAGTTGATGACTCCACCCAGCAGCCCTCTAGGGGTCTCTTTGAAGCCCAGCTCCTTCTCCACCAAGTAGTATGGGTAGAGCACATCAATCGGGAACTCCACAAACACAGGGCCTGTAGCACAAAAAGCGATCGTCAGCCAGCCATGGCCCCACAGGGCATGGGCAACCCAGGTACCATCCCTACCCTGCAGGGCATGGGCAACAGAGGCTCCCACCCTGTCCAGTGCCAACGCCCCAAATTATCACCCCGCAGGACATAGGCAAACCAGGATCCAGCCCCGCCCAACACTGACATCCTAAATTGTCACCCCATAGGGCATGGGCAACCCTGCCCCTGCCCAATGCTGAAGCCTCACAGAACTTGGGCCCTGCCCAATGCCGATGCCAATGCCCCACACCATCGCCCAGCAGGGTCAGGGCAGCCCAGACACAAGCTATTCCAATACAGAGGAAAGATACAAAGAGCCACAGGAGAGGGATCAGGGAAGAGCCCCGCGAATGATTAAAGGTTTGGAAAACATGCCTTATAGTGATAGACAAAAGGAGCTGAATTTAATTAGCTTAACAAAAAGAAGGTTAAAGGCTGACTTGATTGCAGTTCTTAAGTACCTACTGAGGAACAAAAAAATTGATACTGGTCTCTTCTGTCTAGCAGAGAAAGGTATAAAACGATCGAAAGGCTGGAAGTTGGAGCTAGACAAATTCAGACTAGAAATAAGGTGCAATTTTTTATCAGTGAGAGTAATTATCCACTGGAACAATTTACCAAGGGTGGCTTCTCCATCACTATCAGTTTTACAATCAAGATGGGAAGTATTTCTGAGAGAAGTGCTCCAGTTCTAACACAACAACTGGACTGGGAGCAGGAATTGTTTCAGTGACGTTCTCTGGCCTGTGCCATGCAGGGATCAGATGAGATGATTACAATGGTCCCTTCTGTGAATATATGCAGGGCAAGGTAACTCACAGTGTGGACATGGAGCTGTGCAGCCTGGAAAACCCCAGTCAGGAGGCAGAGAGAAGTGGGTCTCCGCCCCAGAGAGGTGATGGCTGGGAAGCCCAGAGTGGGCGCCCTTGCTGGACCACAGAGGGGGAAATATAGGTTCAGTTGCCCTGACCTGTGATAAACCCCACTGCAGCCCAGGTGCTGGCTGGCCGCAGCTCCCCAGCAGCAGTCACACTGCCCCACCTCTCCTGGGGCTCACACCCGCAGTGGAACATGGATTGAGTTTCATGGGGAGGTATCGAGTTCAGGACTCTGTGAACTGGGATGGGGACCCTGGCAGGGGGCTAGGGCAGATGTTCCTGGGAGCCAGCAGTGCTATTGGAAAACGGAGCTGGGACCTGAGAAAACAGGGCTAGGAAAAGAGTGAGGGAGGATTTGATAGCAGCCTTCAACTACCTGAAGGGGGGTTCCAAAAAGGATGGATCTAGACTGTTCTCAGTGGTGGCAGATGACAGAACAAGAAGCAGTTGTCTCAAGTTGCAATGAGAGAGGTCTAGGTTGGATATTAGGAACCACTATTTCACTAGGAGGGTGGTGAAGCACTGGAATGGGTTACTTAGGGAGGTGGTGGAATCTCCTTCCTTAGAGGTTTTTAGGGCCCGGCTTGACAAAGCCTTGGCTGGGATGATTTAGTTCAGGGGTCTCAAACATGTGGCCCGGCAGCTCCCCACACCCCCGCCGAGTTTACCTAGAGCGGCTCTGGCCCGGCGCGCACCGGGAAGCGGCTGGAACCTGGGGGAGGGAGGGAGGGCACAGGGTCCCTCCAGGTACCTCCCCCGAAGCTCCCATTGGCCACGGTTCCCAGTTCCCGGACAATGGAAGCTGCTGGGGGCGGCACCTGGAAGCAAGGACAACACACAGACCCCTGCGGCCCCCCCCCCAGGTTCCGGCCGCTTCCTGGAGCGGTGTGGGACAGGACAGGCAGGCAGGGAGCCTGCCCTCTCCCCGGTGTGCACTGGGCCAGAGCCCACCCCCTGAACCCCTCCTGCAGCCGAACCCCCTGCCCTGAGCCCCCTGCCGCACCCTAACCCCCTGCCCTGAGCCCCTGCCACACCCCGCACCCCAACTCCCTGCCCTGAGCCCCTTGCTGCACCCCGCACCTCTCCAGCACCCCAACCCCCTGCCCTGAGCCCCCGTCACACCCCTCTTGCACCCCCTGGGGGCAGGGAGGGGGCGGAGTTGGGGTGGGGATTTCGGGGAATGGGTTGGAATGGAGGCAGGGAAGGGGTGGGAAGAGGCGGGGCAGGGGCGGAGCCTCATTGAAGGGGTGGAGTAGGGGTGAGGCCTCGGCGAGGGGTGGGGTGTCAGTGATGTGGCCCTTGGGCCAATGTGCTAGTCCTCATGTGGTCCTCGTAGTCATTTGAGTTTGAGACTGATTTAGTTTGTGTTGGTCCTGCTTTGAGCACAGGGCTGGACTAGATGACCTCCTGAGGTCTCTTCCAACCCTGATATTCTATGACCTACATTCAAGAGTTTGATCTGACAGCAGGAGTGAGAGTTGTGGGACGGGTCTAGTGAGACCTGGGTAGGAAAACCTCCCAGCCCATTAATCCTTTGCTGCATAGGAGGATAAGCCCCAGGAGAAAGGCTTTTACCTGGGGTGCCGGACTGTGCTGCCGCCATGGCCCTTCGCAGTGTGGGGACGATGTCCCGCACAGTCCTCACTGACGCACAGAACTTGCAGAGTGGCTTGAAGAGGCACAGCTGGTCAATGTCCTGGAGAGCACCCCGGCCCTGCGCAGATAGACAGACCTGCAGTCCATGCTCCGATGGCCCTGTAAAACCCACTGCCTGAGGATGCCCCCAGCCAGGCTGCTTCCTCCCCAGTGACCAGGCACAGTGGGTGATAAGGCCGTGCCCCTCTGAGTGTCTGTCTAGCAATGGGGCAGCAGAGATCATTGGGCTTGGAGGGATGAGACCTCACAACCAACAGGGACGTGGTATTGACCCTGGGTAGAGGTGAGGAATGCAAGTGGGGCTGGCTGTCCCTCTTCCCCAGCAGCATGGTCTAAGTCAGACTACTCCTGCTCCACACACCGGTGCCAATTTGGCCCTTCTGCTTGGACAGCTCCAGCTGCTTGAGACTGGGGCAGGAATGGTTTTCCTGCTGTGGTGTGGCAGCACTGGGCACCCGCCTGCCACGACATGGCAGCAACCTCTGCTATCGGCAGCACCACAGACTCACCTTCTGCAGTGTGGCAGCTGCCCCGCCAATCAGCAACACTGGGGATTCGGCCATCTGGGCATTCTTTACAGCCGTCACGGTGTTGGTTACCCCAGGTCCCGCTGTTACCGCGGCAACTCCGACTGTCCCTACAATGCAGAGCAGCCAGCCCACAGAAGGGCAGATGTGAACAACTGCATCCTTACCACAGACAGGTGGGCAGGCCAGGCAGCGGGGGGACAGGGAACAGTTTAGGGCAGGCGGCTGGAAGCCAGCCTGTGCATTGTTCCCCAAGCCAGAACAAGAACTCAGGTAATGATCTGCCCATTGCTCGGCTGAGCTGGTCACTGCCCCCGTTGCGTGTGGTCCTTTCTGTTGCTGGGGAGAGCTGGTCACTGCCCCAATGCCCATGGCCATGCCCCTGCCCATGACAGGGGTGACCTGGTCACTGCTCTGTTGCCATGGCCATGCCCCTCCCACTTCTTGGATGACCTGGTCACTGCCCCCTGCCACCCATGGCCATGCCCCACCCACTGCTGGGGCAACCTGGTCACTGCCCCGTTGCCCATAGCCATGCCCCTGCCTACTGTAGTATGGCAGACACAGCCTTAGGAGGAAGGTCCCACAGTGAGTCCCACTGCACCCAGCTGAGGACAGAACATGGAGTCAGTCAGTCTACGTCCCCAGCTCCCTTTTCCCCCTGTGCCTCCCTGTAGTGAGGCGGATTGACCGCCCACAGATCCAGAGAGGGAGGAGCCTCTCATTGAACCCTGGTGGGCGGAGCCACACCACGCTCAACCCTCCGGCCAGAAGTTAGTGGGCGGGACCAGAGGGGGGAGGTGCCACTCCCCCCAACAGACTGCACTCCCACATGGGGGCTGGCCTGTCACAACATGTTCCTGCCAGCAGAGGCTGACAGGTGAGCTGGGCACTGATAAACTGAGTGGTGGCAGGGCAGAGCCCATGCCTCTGGGAGACATGGCTCTGCTGAGGACCTGCCTGCAGGGCGCACCCCAGGCAATGTCCTTGTGCTGGGGGAGCCCCCCACCCAGACCCTGGGCTGGTCTCCGTGTGTGGTGTGTACCTGAGAGCCTGGCGACTGCATCGGCAGCAAACACAGCTGTGGCCTCGTGTCTTGTGTCCACCACGCGGATGCCCAGCTTCTCGCTGGCCACCAGGATGGGCGAGATGTGGCCTCCTACCAGCGTGAACAAGTAACGCACCCCATGGGCCTTCAGGACCTCTGCAACAAGCTCCCCACCGTGCCGGGTACTCTTCGGCTCTGCCTGAGAAGGATAGGGACCATCAGAGCCCTGGCCCATCGGCACAGAACGCGCGGGCGAGGCAGGATACAGACCAGCAGAGGTCAGCCTAGCAGAGCACCAGCCTGGCAGGGCAGGGCAAGGGGGCTGGGTCAAGATGCAGACAGGCCGAGCGCTGGCCCGGCAGAGCAGGAGGCGGGGGCCGGGGCAGGATGCAGACTGGCAGGGCATGACGCAGAGCACCTGGCCCGCAGAGCAGGGCACTGGGCCTGGGTCAGGACGCCGATTGGCAGAATATCGGCCCACCAGGGCAGGACGCAGACCAGCAGAGCACCGGTCTGGCACAGCAGGAGGTGGGGTCAGAAGCAGACCAACAGAGTGCCAGCCTGGCGGGGCGGTGTCTGGATGGCTCCCCGTGGACGCTGTGAGGAGACATTGTGCAGGGCAGGGATGGTGCTAATGGCCAAAGGCGTGCAGCTCCAGCACACACTGGGACCCAGGGATAACCAGCTAGTGACCTGGTTGGCTCTGAACATGCTGTGTGCCCATCCCCCACCTGATTAGGAACCCTGGCAGCTCGTGGTGAGTTGTCAGGCAAGGAGTCTAGGTTGGCACGTGGCCTGTATCCAATCCGGCACCATGTGACTCTGCAGGGCAGATGGGATCCCCGGACATGCCCGCGTAAGCAGTCTGGCAGGCTCCGCCTTCCAGCCAGCTCTATGGGCAGTAGGGTACCCCAGAGAGCTCCTGGGGCAGCTCAGAGTGCCCGGAGAACGTGTAGACATGTCCTGATTAAGAGAGGATTGAACAGTAGCCTGGACTTCCCCAGAATGCACTGCCACAAGGCATGGGGATGCTGCTGCATGGACATGCCCCAGCTGTGTTTGCAGGGACCAGTGAGGTAAGAGCATCCTAGGTCCCTATTGTGTGGGCAGCGTGTGATGCTTCCTAGGGCTCTTCTCACAGGTAGGGCCTTAGCAAATTCTCTGCCATGAAAAACGCATCACAGAGGGTGAAATATGATCTCCCCCATGAAATCTGGCACCCAGCTGGGGACTCCTTGGGATTGAGACTTCCTCTTCCCCTGCAGGGGTTGCTCCCCGGGCCGCTCAGACCCACCGCTGGGATCTCCCCTGGTTGCAGGAAGTTCCACGGCTCCAGCTGTCACATCCTTGCGCTGGGGTGGGAGACTACTGGAAAACCAAACCTATGGTAATCCACCCGCCATACCTTTTGACCCTCACTTCTGCACTGCTGCTGCTGGCAGCAGCGTTGGCTTTAGAGTTGGATGCCCAGCCAGCTGCGTTCCGCTCTGGCTGCCGAGCTCTGAAGGCAGTGCCCCTGCCGGCAGCAGGGCAGAAGTAAGGGTGGCGATGCCATGACCCACCCCCAACAACAGCCTGGTGATCCGTCTTTTGGGTCAGGACCCTGATGGTTACAACACAGTGAAATTAGATGTAAACTTCTGAAAATATGAAATTGACTAATTTTAAAAACCCCTGGCCGTGAAATTAACCAAAATGGACCGTGAATTTGGTAGGGCCCTACTTGAGGGACTTGAACGCAGAGAAACCCTTTGATATCCCTCTCCCCTGGGAGGTAACCAGTGCAGGTGCCGGGTCCCCTGAGATCCAGCATGCGAATATGGGACTTCCCGAGCACAAACACCCCCGGGACAGGGAGACTTTTCCACCAAACCCACAGGAACTCCCACCACCTTAGCTATGGAATCAGGAGAGCAGCACAGGGCCCTGGGCATTCCTGGGGGGCAGCCCCACCGTGTGCACTTCTGCACTTAGCAGCCTCACCAGCACATAGTCCTGGGTAGCCACCAGTGCAGTGAATCTGTCCCGGGATTTCAGTGCAGATGCTACCCAAGCTTCCCTCATGCACCTGCATTCCTTTCTAAGCCTTGTATGACAGGAGTCTATGTGAAAGCGGGAGCTGACTTAGCTTTACCTTATGCCAGAGCTGGTAGATCAGCCCCAGTCTGTGAGCTGCCCCGAGCAGAGCTGTCCCCAGTGTCCCCAGCAGCACAAGAAGCCAGGCACTGGAGCAGCTGCTGCTGGGTGAGACAGAAGCAGGATCCATGGAGGCAACTTCAGTGGCAGAGTCCCCAACACACACTCCTGTTGCAAAAGGCAAGCACAAAACATAACCAGTCACTCCCAGCCTCTCTTCCACTCCCTGCCCCTGGCCAGAACGGCCAGTCCCTCTTCCCCCATCACCAAAGCAGCTGGCCAGAGTGGCCAGGCCCTTCCCCACCACCATCAGTGGCTGGCGAGTTCCTCTTCTGGTACCAACTAAACCCTTCTGCTGCCCCTTGTGCCATAGTTTTTTACAGCCCGTGCATAACCAATATGGTGCCGTGATGGAGACATCATCTTTCACCACGGCGGGTGTCTAACATTGATGTAAAGTGGGATATGGTGCTGAAACTGGCTCTTACGTCTGCTGTACCAGAGTGCCAGGAAAGTGCCAGACTTGCCAGCAAAGCCCTTAGGCTCCGCAGGCTAGAGACCTGTGGATACAGGGTGTCCCCTTTACTAGGCTGTTCCATGGTGCTCCCAGCTGTAGTGTGCCTCCCAGCCAGACATGAATTCACGTTCCCAAGCCTATGGGAGGAGGCAAGGCACATCATCCCCATATTAAAGATGGGGAATTAAGGCACAGCAGGATGAAATGCCTTGTCCAAGGGCACCCACGGAGACAGTGGCAGAGAACAGTACCCAGAAGTCCTGGATCCCAGACCTGTCCTTTGGCCTAGATCCTCTCCTCCCACACTACAGTTGAAGTGCAGGCAGCATTCGGCAATGCAGGTTCCTGACCTGTAAGGAGTTCTTGGAGATGGAGTCTCTGAAAGCTGGACTCTTCTCACAGTGGTGCTCATTGGAGTTCTCTTGTACTTCTACCCCTCACATCACCGGCCCTGACCCTTAAGAGATGAGACTATAAAAGGAGGGGTTTGGCGTGCTGGTTGGCTCAGTTCCTTCACCACTTCCTCAAGTCTGACTGTAAGTAGGACTCTGAGCAAGAGGGAAGGCGGCCAGGGAGCACAGATGTGCAGGGTCTATCTTGGAGAACCAGGGGGAGCAACCTTCATTTGTTCTGCCAGCGGCCTCTACACATACCCACTTCTGGGAGACTGACAAGCAGCGCTCCTCCTGCAGTGGAGTGGGATGCGGAGGCCTAGCTAGATAAGAACCGCAGTGCTGCCTCACCAAACTCAGCAGCCAACGTAGCTGTAAAATCTAGCGAAAGCGTAAGCTGAGCACTAGGTGGCAGTTCTGAAGCTCTCCAATACAGAAATATGCATAAGGCAGGCCATGGAAGCAGCCTTCGCCAAGGTCAAGTGTGCCCTTGTGGAAGCGGAACACAGGTGTGTTTACAACGCTCCTCATTACAGAGTCTAATCTATTTGGAAAGCCATTGGGATGTGAATGCCTGATTGTTTCTCTTTTCCCAATATGACGGGGCTCTGACGGGTTGGATCACAGAAACCCTCTTGGGAGCGGCCACCCGATGTGCCAAGACTACCTCTGCTCCTGCCTTCCCTGCAGCTCGGGACCCCAGCACCCTGTCCTGCTGAGCCAGACACTCCCATCTGCTCCAACAAAGACCCAGGGTCTGAATTACTTGCCCCAAAAGCTGCAGGTTTACTTGAAAGCAGGTAACAGAAGTGCGCTTGTCTTTAGCACTCAGGTGCCCAACTCCCAATGGGGTCTAAACCCAAATAAATCCGTTTTACCCTGCATAAAGCTTATACAGGGTAAACTCATAAATTGTTCACCCTCTATAACACTGATAGAGAGATATGCACAGTTGTTTGCTCCCTCAGGTATTAATACATACTCTGGGTCAATTAATAAGTAAAAAGTGCTTTTATTAAATACAGACAGTAGGATTTAAGTGGTTCCAAGTAGTAACAGACTGAACAAAGTAAGTCACCAAGCAAAATAAAATAAAACGTGCAAATCTATGTCTAATCAAACTGAATACAGATAATCTCACCCTCAGAGATGCTTCAGTAAGTTTTTTCCTCAGACTGGACATCTTCCAGGCCTGGGCACAATTCTTTCCCCTGGTACAGCTCTTGTTCCCGCTCAAGTGGTAGCTAGGGGATTCTTCATGATGGCTCCCTTCCCTTTGTTCTGTTCCAGCCCTTTATATATCTTTTGCATAAGGCGAGAATCCTTTGTCCCTCTCTGGGTTCCCACCCCCTCCTTCTCAATGGAAAGACACCAGGTTAAAGATGGATTCCAGTTCAGGTGACATGATCACATATCACTGCAAGACTTCATTGCACACTTGCCAGCACACACGTACACAGGAAGACTTACAGGTAAAACACAGCCCTCTGCAGACAATTGTCCTGGTTAATGGGAGTCATCAAGATTCCAAACCACCATTAATGGCCCCCACTTTGCATAATTTCATATTTCTAGTTTCAGATACAAGAGTGGTACATTTATACAAATAGGATGATCACACTCAGTAGATTATAAGCTTTGTAATGATACCTTACAAGAGACCTTTTGCATGAAGCATATTCCACTTACATTATATTCACTCATTAGCATATTTTTATAAAATTATATAGACTGCAACGTCACGGGGCACCTGCCCCCCACTGGCCCTGAGAGGGTTAAAACCCGCCTAGGGAGGCTGAGGGGCAAGCAGGCAAAGGAGGGGCTGCAGGGGAAACAGCCAATTAGGGCAGAGGCTGGACCAGCCAGTCAGGGCCCAGCCAGCCCATATAAAAAGAAGTTGCAGACCATCCTGAGTGAGTCTGCTGCAGGGAGCCCTAGGGAGAAGATTGGCTTCCGAGAGGGCTCCTGGTGGTTTGCCAGGACTTACAGGCTTGAGGCCCTGGGAAGAGGGCAAAGGAGCTGGAGCCAGAGGCGGGAGCAGAAGGAACTGAGGCTGTGGGGAAGTGGTCCAGGGAATAGAGACAGTGAGCTGGAAGGAAAAGCCAGCAGGAAGCTGCTGTTTGCAGGGTCCCAGGGCCTGGAGTAGTGGGCAGGCCTGTCTCTCTCCCTCCCTCCCCCGCCAGCCACTGAAGGAGCGGCCCGGCTGTGGACTGCTAAGCCGTTGAGAGGAGTGGCTGAACTCTTGTTGGAGGACTCCCCCGAAAGTGGGGGAACTGAATGGTGACACGGCTGGAGGGCTACGCCATGAAGCAGATGCTGAGAGAAAGGAGCCATAACGGGTCTGGAGGTGAAGATGGGAGAGCCACCCCTCCCCCACCCCCTGAGGGTGCACCCACTGGGACTGAGCTAATTCCCAAAACACCCAGCAGGAGGCATCAGTGTGGTGAGTGACCCCCGTGTGACACCCCATAAGAGACAGAGTCTAGGTGAATCCCTATACTCCTCAGACCTAGTCTAATAGAAAGCTAAATGACTTCTTAGCATCCAAGGTGAGCAGCTTAGCTGAGGGAGAGCAAGGTCTAGGGGAAAATATTGGCAAGTTTATGGACTGGTTAAGATGGAATTTTGTGTCTAGCTTGGGGAGCAATGCTGGATGTGGCTGGAGGACAGACACTTAATTTTTGTGAATGACCATATAAGGCAACTATGAGAGCCTGCAGCTCACTCAGTCTTCATAGTTTCTTAACTGAAAGATGCTCAGAAGAGCACCAGGGGCTGTGTCTATGGGGGGAGCTGAGTCAGTACTAGAATGAGGTCCCACATCAGTGTGGGCTCTCTAATCAGAGAGTAGACATTCATTAACCTCTTCAGAAACCTCTTAACTAAATTGTGGCTGAACACAATCCTTTGTCCAACCAATGCATGATGAGCAGCAAGGACTGCGAGATGCTACTAACTGTATCGAGAGATTTCAAATGGTGCAGGCACTCCAATGCGGATTGAAGAGAAGCTGAATCTGGATTTGTTATTGCCAGTTGCCCACAAGGAGACCCTTTTCCACTTATGATTCCAACACCGTCGAGCTGAATGTTTCCTGGAGTTTAGTGGAACCTTCTGCCCTTCTTGAAGTATGGATTGGATGAATGGACTATAAGGTGGATAGAAAGGTTAGTCCTGGGGCTGGTTTTGTTCAACATCTTCATTAATGATCTGGATGATGGGATGGATTGCACCCTCAGCAAGTTCGTGGATGACACTAAGATGGGGGGAGAGGTAGATATGCTGGAGGGTAGGGATAGGGTCCAGAGTGACCTAGACAAATTGGAGGATTGGGCCAAGAGAACTCGGATGAGGTTCAACAAGGACCAAAGAATCCCAGGCACTGCTACAGGCTGGGGACCCACTGGCTAAGCAGCAGTTCTGCAGAAAAGGACCTGGGGATTACAGTGGACGAGAAGCTGGATATGAGTCAACAGTGTGTCCTTGCTGCCAAGAAGGCCAATGGCATATTGGGTTGCATTAGTGGAAGCATTGCCAGAAGATCAAGGGAAGTGATTATTCCCCTCTATTCGGCACTGGTGAGGCCACATCTGGAGTACTGCGTCCAGTTTTGGGCCCCCTACTATAGAAAGGATGTGGACAAATTGGAGAGTCCAGTGGAGGGCAACAAAAATGATTAGGGGGCTGGGGCACATGATTTACGAGGAGAGGCTGAGGGAACTGGGCTTA
>NC_048314.1:761024-774723 GCF_013100865.1 Trachemys scripta elegans
TGAAAAGGTGGGGGGGGGGGTGATGCACTCCATATGACTTTATATTCACACTCATTAGCATATTTTCATAATGTAACTGGAATATGCTTCATGCAAAAGGTCTCTTGTAAGCGATCATTACAAAACATATAATCCACGGAGTGTGGTCATCCTATTTGTATAAATGTATCATTCTTGTATCTGAAACTAGAAATATAACTCTGAGCTCCTATTGTAATTATGCAAAGTGTGGGCCATTAATGGTGGTTTGGAATCTTGATGGCTCCCATCAACTAGGACAATTGGTTGTAAATGGCTCTGTTTACTTGCAAGCCTTCCTGTGAGTCAGGCCAGGAAGGATGAAGGCTTGGGGGTCTCACAGGACATGTGACCACGTCACCTGGTACTGGAATCCATCTTAAACCTGGTGCTTTTCCATTTTGAAGGAGGGGTGGGAACCCAGAGAGATAAACGATTCCCGCCTTGTGCCAAAGCTATATAAAGGGGTGGAACAGAACAAAGGAGGTTCCAGTCATGAGACATCCCCTAGTTATCATCTGAGCTGGAGCTAACAAGAACTGTACCAGGGGAAAGAATTGGGCCCAGTTAGGAAGGTGTCTAGTCTGTGAAAGAAGCTTATTGGAACATCTCTGAGGGTGAGATTTTATCTGTAATCCGTTTCTTAATGTATTAGGCTTAGACTTGCTTTTTTTTTTTTTTAATTTTGCTTGGTAACTTACTTTATTCTGTCTGTTATTACTTGGAACGACTTAAATCCTTTTTGTACTTAAAATCACTTTTGCTTATTAATTAACCCAGAGTAAGTAATACCTGGGGGAGCAAAGAGCTGTGCATATCTCTCTATCAGTGTTAGAGGGTGGACAATTTGAGTTTACCCTGTATAAGCTTTATACAGAGTAAAACTGATTCATTTGGGGTTTGGATCCCATTGGGAGCTGGGTGCTGGAGACAGGAGCACTTCTTAAGCTGTTTTCAGTTAAGTCTGCAGCTTTGGGGCACGTGATTCAGACCTTGGGTCTGTGTTGGACCAGACTGGCGTGTCTGGCTCAACAAGGCNACATGATTCAGACCTTGGGTCTGTGTTGGACCAGACTGGCGTGTCTGGCTCAACAAGGCAGGGTTCTGGAGGCCCAAACTGGCAGAGAAAACCAGCTCAGAGGTAATCTCACACATCAGGTGACAGTCCCAAAAGGGTTTCTGTGATCGAACCCGTCAGAGGGTTCCAAAGAGGATGGAGCTAGGCTGTTCTCAGTGATGGCAGATGACAGAACAAGAAGCAATGGTCTCAAGTTACAGTGGGGGAGGTATAGCTTGGATATTAGGAAAAACTATTTCACTAGGAGGGTGGTGAAATCTCCATCCTTAGAGGTTTTTAAGGCCCAGCTTGACAAAGCCCTGGCTGGGATGATTTAGTTGGGGTTGGTCCTACTTTGAGCAGGGGATTAGACTAGATGACCTCCTCAGGTCTCTTCCAACCCTAATCTGCTATGATTCTTATGAACAAGAGAGTTCCAGATGTGTCAAAGTCCAATGACCTATGCTGTCAAGAGGAGAATATCAATCTGGATGGCAAATCCAACCTCTCTGCTGGGTCAATAGGTCTGAATTATTGGAAAAGGCCAGTAAACTGCTGCAGTTGATCTGAAAACCACTGTTATCTTGCCCAGGCCAGGGCAATCAGAATAATTGTGGCTTTGTCTTGTTTGATTTTTTCCTGAGAACTCTCTTAATTGGAGGAACTGGGAGTGGGAAATGCACAGAGGAGACCTGCTGTCCAGTCTAGAAGGAATGCATCCAAGACAAACTGGCTGTCTACTCCTGAGCTGGAGCAAAACCACTGATATTTGGAGTTGCAAATAGGTACATGTCTGGATACCTCCAGCAGGAGAAGATATTGCTTGCTACTGAGTCCTTGAGAGGCCACTCGTACTGATCATGTAAGTGTCCACTCAGCTGATCTGCGACGTCGAGACCTGTAGGATAAATTTGGTGTACTAAGCACCTCTCCCACAGCCTCTTTGCACAGATGGCTGAAACTGGTTCCTCTTTGCTTGGTCACATGAAACATCACTGCAGCGTTGCTGGTAACTACTCTGTCCCTGAGCTGAGTTAGTGCTTCAGGAACCTTTGCAATCCCTGAATGCTATAATCCTAATTGTGTAAATTCAAAGTCCGTCTCTAATCTGTAAACATGGCACTTTGACCATCTCCCACTGACTTCAGAGCAAGGTTGCTCACCTCACAAGTAAAAACTGTTTTCTGACCTGCTGGCCCCAGAGGTTGGAGAATCAAACTGGGCTTTTTCCTTTTCAAGTACCATCTCTAGTAACAGGCTGGGCAGGCCAAATTCAGCCCTCACTGACACCTGTGTAGCCTATTCGCCTTCAGTGGGTTTGCACAGTTACCACCGAGGGCTACAAAAGTGAAGAGAGAATTTGGCCTGTGGGGCCTTTATGACTAAGGCTGATGGGTGCGAAAGAAAGAAGGTCCTAAGGAATGGAAGGTAACGGGTGGTCACATGAACCCAGTAGACCACTAGGATGCCTTGGTAGTTTGTGAGACATTAAACTTGAAAGTTATTCTGGCTACATTCATGCCTTTTCCTAGCACTGCAGTTCCCCCTTCATTCTGGTAACTAGTATCAGGAGGACTGAGAAAGCTAAAGTAAGTGCTGTATCCTCTGGGGGGGGAAGAGAAGAGGAATGGAATCCTAGCCTTCAGATGGGACTCTACATTCATCTCTAACTTAGATTCATAGCGTTTAAGGCCAGAAGCAACATTAGATCAGCTAGTCTGTCCTCCCTGACAGCACAGGACAGAGAATTCCACCCAGTAACCCAAGTGTGAGCCTAGACTTGGCCAAATCCACCACTTCCNCCCCCCCCCCCCCCCCCCCGCAATTTCTAATTTGAATTGTCTGGCTTTAACTTCCAGCCACTAGATCAGTGGTGGGCAACCTGCGGCCCATCAGGGTAATCTGCTGATGGGCCATGAAACAGTTTGTTTACATCAACCGTCCGCAGCTCCCAGTGGCCGTGGTTCGCCATTCCTGTCCACTGGGAGCTGTGGGCAACCGTGCCTGCAGACAATCAGTGTAAACAAACTGTCTCACGGGCTGCCAGCGGATTATCCTGACAGGCCGCAGGTTGCCCACCACTGCACTAGATCTTGTTCTGCCTTTCTCTGCTAGATTAAAGTGACCTTTAGTATATGGTATTATACACTATCATTAAGTAACCTCTTGAGCCTCTTTTTGATCAGTTAAACAGATCAAGCTCTTAAACTCTCACACCATAAAGGAATTTCCTTCACTTTTGTGGCTCTCTTCTGTATCCTCTCCCATTGTTTAAACATCCTTTTTTTTTTTTTTTTTTAAATGCAAATACAGAATTGGACACAGTATTCCACTATCCGTCTCACCAGTGCCTATGCAGAAGTAAAATCACCTCCCTGCTCAGACCCACTTTTCCCCTGATTATACATCCAAAGACCGAATTAACTCTTGGCACTGGGAGCTCACGTTCAGATGCTTACCCACTGGGATCCCTACACTCTTTTCAGAATCCCTGCTTTCCAGGATAATGTAAGCATGGCCTACATTCTATATTCTTCCACGTATGACCTTGCATTTGGTTGTATTAAAATGTGACTTGTTTGAATGTGCCCAGCTTTCCAAGCAACCCAAATTGCTCTGTAAGAGCATCCCATCCTCCCTGTTATTTACCACTCTGCCAACCTTTGGGTCATCTGCAAATATTCTCATAGTAATTTTTATTTACTTTCAGATCATCGATTAAAAAATATTTAATAGTGTCGGGCCTAGAACCAATCCTTGTGGAACCCCCTGAAAAGACTCCCATTCAGTGATTTCCCCAATGACAACTACTTTTTGAGAATTGTCAGGCTGTTCCCTAATCCAATTAATGTGTGCTCTATTGATATTCGTGTGGATTTTTTTTATTCTGAATGTTTTACGGTATTAAGTTAAATGACTTACTTAGACTTTTGTATGCTACAACTATGTGGTTACTTTTATGAACCAAACCTGTAATCTCATAAAAAAAACAATCAGGTTTGTGGGTTTTGTTTTGTTTTTTTAATAAAATGTTGACGGGCATTAATGTTCCTGCTGTCCTTTAAAAGTTTATTGACTGAATTCTGTATCTGCTTGTTCATTATTTTGCCTGGGGCTAATGTTCAACTAGCCAGACTATATTTACTTGGATTATCCTGCTCACCCTCTGTAAATATTGGCACACTGGCGCTCTTCCAGCCTTCTGGAATTTCCCCAGTATTTCAAGATTTATTAAAAATTAATATCAGTGGGCCATCATCCTTGGCCAAATCTTTTAGGACTTTTGGGTGTATGTTATCCAGACCTAGTGATTTAAAAATGATGATTCCTAGCAGATGCTATTTAACGTTAGTAAGGACAATGGACAGCAAAATACTTCATCATCCTTTTGTGATATTAGTACATCATCCTGCTTCTCTAAGTACAGAACATATTTATTGAACACTTCTGCCTTTTCTGCATCATTATTAATAATTTTATCGTCTCCATCTAGTAATGGGCCTATACCACCGTTAGGCTTTCTTTTGTTCCTGATATACTTAGAAAACCACCTTGTTGACCTCAGTCCTACCAAGTCATGGAACTTTCCCTGATATCTTTAGCTTGCCTTATCAATTTTCTACACTTCATAATTTTTACCTTATATTGTTTGCTGTCTATTACCTTTTCCCCATTTGTTAATGTACATAAATTACTGCCTGCACTTTCCCGCTTAACCAGGGTGATCTTTTAACTAAAATTACTCTCTGTTATGGAATTGTCTTTTGGGCTTGTTTAAGAAGAGTTTACAAGATAGCTCAAATTTTCATTCAGTTTTCTGTCCAAATTTTTCCTCCCAGTCAATTTTACTTGTCATCTTCCTCTGCTTTGGGAATCAGCTCTTCTGAAGCAACAAGTGTGTGTATATATATTATTGATTTGGACTCTCCTCTCTTTGCCCATAATGAACATAATCAAATCATAAGCACTTGTCCCTATAACCTAGTATGGAAGACAGAATGGGTTACAGTCTCAAAGTTACTGCCTCTTTAGGTGCTTAAGTCCACCATGTAGGCACCAATGACATTCTCAAAACCAACACTCAGCTGCCACCTAACCCTATAGGCCTCTAAATTTCCATCAGTAGGCAGGCGCAAAGCAGCCTACACCCTGGTGCCACCCCACAGCTAATAAGCTGCTCAGGTTTCTCACTCAAACCAAAGCCCCGGCGACCCCTTTGACAGCAGGGCCAAATCCCGAAGGTGTTCACAGAGCATGCCTAAGACCTGATATCTGTTACAAAAGACAGATAGGGACAAACATGATTTGGAGCAGAGACTTAAACCCAGGTCTCCCACAACCCAGTTAGGTGCCCTAGTCACCATGGTATTTGGGGCCAGAGGGCTCCATCTCTCCTGTTTGAAGCTGTTCCTCTTTGTATAAATTAAATATTCAGTGGGCCTGAAACAGAGACCGACTCTACAGCTCAGTGGTCGAGGTGGTCACTGGGGATGTGGGAGGCTCAGGGTCAAGTCCTCACTCCAATGAATATTTAATTAGTTGTACCAAGCGTAACAGCTCTAATACGAGATTGAGAGAGACCAACCCCAGAATACTCACTAGCCTGGTGGTAAGGCACTTACCTCTGCCAAATCAGGCAGAGCAGAATCCTAAAAACAGGTCTCCCGTGTTCCAGGTGAGTGCCCTAACACAAGGCTATTAGCTATGATGGGGTAGCTCTTTCTACCCACCCTAAGGACAAAGGCCTAGGATTTGACTGCCAAGGCAGAGGCTACTAAAGCAGACGACCTTGTGTACGCACCATGTATCCCCAGGAGAGGGGGGAGGGATAGAAGAGTTCAAAACTTGAGGGGGCCACTTAGGGATCTGGGGCAAAATCAGTACTTGGTCCTGCTAGTGAAGGCAGGGGGCTGAACTCTATGACCTTTCAAGGTCCCTTCCAGTTCTAGGACATAGGATATCTCCATTAATTTATTTGATTTATGGCTGAGACTCCTGAATGGAGGGAGGCATGTCCCTCCAGCCTGTCAGTCAGGCCCCTAGAGACCCAAACTAACAGGAGCTGGGTGAGGGCCTAAATCCTTTCTTCTGCATTTCACTCCAGTCTAACTTAGGCAGCTCCCCACTCAGCTTGCGGGCTTCTGTGAAGCCCTTCCTTAAGTGCCCAACTCTCCCCATGCATTGTATGGAGAGCCTGGCCACCTAACTTAGGACTCAATTCCACAAGGTGGCAGGGGTGCCTAGGGATTAAGTATTACAATGCCTAGGTACCTGTTGGATTTAGCCCTGTGGGGATTACCTGGTTTCATATTATGCTGTCACGTTATTAACTGCACTTTTTAAAAATACTTTTTTTATCACTACATGCCCAACAGCACTTCTCAGGAGAATCTCCAAATGTAATATTCATCTCTAAGATGTAATTACATGTCTGAGCAAAGGCTGAGAGGTAGGTTGAATCCCAGTTTGCTGCCGTCATATTCTTTTCATAGATTTAGATTCCAAGATCGCTTCTGACCATTGTGATCATCTAGTCTGATTTCCTGTATAACACAGGTCATACAACTTTCCCAAAATAACTCCCAGAGCAGATCTTTTTGGGGGAAAAAAACATTCTATCTTGATTTTTAAAATGGACAGCGATAGAGAATCTTCCACAACACTTGCTAAATTGTTCCAATGGTTAATTACTTGCTCCATTAGACACTTACTACTTATTTCCAGTATAAATTTGTCTAGCTTCAACTTCCAGTCACTGAATGGTGTTAGACCTTTCTCTGCTTTGCAGAGATTCCAAGGTCAGAAAGGACCACTGTGATTATTTAGTCTGATCTCCTGTACAACACAGGCCAAAGAATTTCCCAAAATAATTTCTTTTGTATGATTTCTTGTGTCCACACTTAAAGGGGTGACAACAGCCCAGTCAACTCGAAATCCTGACAATTTTTAAAGGGAGTGTTAAAAAGTGATGCTAAGTTCTATCCCTACCCCAACCCTGTGTCCCCACTGAAAAGCACAGTGGATTTACATTCATTTTCCTATTTTAAAAATGTCTCTCCCTCCCCTGTGGGTGTGACAAACCCACACAAACTGATTGACAATGACTGCATGTAGAGTGCTACCAACTGCCCACAGTAGACAAACTGAAAACATAGGGGCAAATACTAATGTGCTTTCATCTCTTTCAGTTATTGGACTCTCAGGTGTCACTGGCAACTAGCAGATGAAACACTGCCACACAGAAGTGACAATACCCCTTCAAACAGAGATAAGGGGCAGGGGATGTGGGGGAAACTCCATGGGACAGAGCAGGAGAGATGGGAAGGGAACTCTGGTGGAGCCAGACTGGGGAGAAGGGGGAGGGAGCGGGAAAAACTTGAAGGGGAATGTGGGGGAAATTCAAAGGGAGCCAATCTGGGGGATGGGGCTTCTGCCCCGATTCCCCTCTGCTGGGCTAAAACCCTTAGACCCCCTTCCCGCAGGGCAGAAGCCTCTAGTCCCACCACCGGGCAGAAGCCTTGAGCTTCCCCCTGCCCAGTCTTGTAGGTGGAAAATTGGAGGAGTGTGTGCGTGGGGGGGCCTTGCGAGTCGCACTTTAACTGTAAAAGAGCCACATGTAGCTCAAGAGCCAAAGTTTGGCCACACCTGTTATATTACTCCTGGGGGAATTCTGTGTCACGGCACGTGCACAGATTTCAGGTTCCCTGCAGATCTCTTTGCGTCCCTGCAGAAAAATGATTTTCTGACAAGGAAGCAAAGGGAAGCCGTAAGAGCAGTCACGCCCCTCCCTAGCAGCGGAGGCAGGTTGGTTTGGGCACCTGGAGCCGCTAGTAGAAACATAAATCACAGGGTTGGGCAGTCATGCGTGTGTGTGTGTGAGACTCTCTGTCCCTCTCGCTTACTATTGCGGCATGCTCAGTGTGGAAGGCCAGGACTTCGGGATGTTTCTGTGGATGTAGGAGTGGGGCAGGCTCTGTCATCTCAGAAGAGCAGAATGCATACTCCTGGGGGAATTCTGCACCACTGTGCAATGCAGAATTTTGAAGAAATTAACTTGCATGCAGAATTTCCTTTCCTCCACAGAAATGGGCTGCAGTGCTTCTAGCTGCCACTAGGGGTCACTGGACCCAGCAGAGCCCAGCTCACATAGAAGACACTGCTGGGGGGAGGGAGAGGGAGCTAGAGGGTTCCTGGCAGTTGCAGTCCCCAGCATGCCCTGAGGGAAGGAGAGGGTGGCATGCAGGAAACTCCATGCAAGCCTGGTACCGAGCATCAGGCTGTTCCTCTTTCTGGATCGCAGGCTCTGGAGGGGGGTGGGTGTTTAGGCTGGGGGGGGGCCACAGCTGTGNTCCCGGCCCCGGGTGCAGCAGCCTGGGCAGAAGCCCTCTGGCGCGGCAGGGGGGCTCACAGTTGAGCCCCCCTGTCTCCCTCCCTTGCCTGCCCCCCTTTGCCCGCCCGGTGCCCGGGTGCTGGAGCTGACTCACCAGCTCCAGGATCCAGGCACCGCCGCCGCCACCCCCTCTCTCCAGGCTTGCACTGCCATGCTGCAAGCCTGGGAGGGAGGAGGAATGCTGGGGAAGAGGCGGGGCCAGGGCGGGGATTTGGGGAGGGAGCCAATGGGGGAAGGAGAGGGCGGAGCCGGGGCGGGCCCGAGCGCCGGAGCGGAAGGGAAAATTTCTTCTTTGTCCAGTGTCCCCAAAGAAGCAAATGTCGGGACAGTCCCGATAAAATCGGGACGTCTGGTCATCCTACTGGGGACAGGCTGCACAGGCAACACGATCCGGAGGCGTGCTGCTGCCATCACTGCGCAGCGTCTTGGAGTAATGTCCCCAGGGCAGCCGGCTAATGGGGACCAAGACTCACCCACATAGGCCAGGCCGCAGGCCACGTTGCTGCCCAGCAAGGGGACCTGCTCACGGGAGATCTGACTCCAGCAGGCGTCGTTCCCCACCAGCGCGATGACGGGCGTCTGAAAAAGCAAGGAAAGTGCTGCTCCCCAGGCACCAGAAGGGAGGGGCGAGGTCCCAGTGCCCCACCCCCTCCACCCCCAGTGCCCTGTCCTCTCTACCCTAGGGCCCTGCCCCCTCCCACTACATTGAGTCCATGCCAGCTCCTGTTGCCTTGGAAAAGGAACTGCAATGAAGGGGAGGCTGTGAAGGGGCCTGGTCACAGGTGCTGCCTGGACTAACTACAGGACCCCAAAACCATTTGCAGTGTCTCCAGGGCTGTGGCCACTCCCACATGTGCAGGGCCCCTTTAGTCCTCACTTTGTGTGTGAATTTGGGGCAATGTGGGGTAGCTGGGCCTGGTCCCCAAGGGGTCCCTGCCTGCAGCGACCCCATTGGTGCTGGGTAACTGGGCCTGGCCCCCAGGGGTCGCTGCAAGCAGGGACTCCATGGGCCCGGGGTAGCGGAGCCTGGCTCCCAGAGATCATTGCAAGCAGGGACCCCATTGGTGCGGGGTAGCTGAGCCCAGCCCCCCAGGGTCCCCATTGGCACGGGGTCAGGGGGAGGTTACCTTGTGACGGACGAAGGTGTCAAACTCCATGATGCTGTAGCCGAGGGAGCCGTCTCCGTAGAGGATCCAGACCTGAGGGCGGGGGAGGGAAGTGAGATTCCCCTGGCAGAGCCCTTGGAGGGGTGAACACTTCCCCCCACATTAACTGGCGCAGAAGGTGTGAGTGCTGGTGCCTGCCTCCCAAAGGCTGGGTGTTAGTGTGGGCAGGCAGGCAGTGTCGGGGGCCCCAGCGGCTCAGAGAGAGGCCTCTGGAAGTAAGCAGGCAAAGTGAGGAAAGCAGGAGGGAAGCAGGGAGCCTGGGGCCAGGAGAGCCAACGGAGGATTCAGGAGACAGACCAGAAAGCCTGGGAATGTGGCATCCCCTATACCAGAGACCCTCACCAGAGCCTTGGGATACCCTACCCCCATGGCAAGCCTGGTTAAAGCCCCCATCAGGGTGAGGGGGTCACTTGCCCTGCCCATGGCACCTGTTAGAGCCCCCCCGGCAGGCCATGGGGGCACCCCATTAGAGCCCTCCTCTGGCTGGCTGGTTACTGACCTCAGAATCCGGCCGGCAGAGTTTGGCGCCGAGAGCAAATCCTCCTCCGACACCCAGTGTCCCGAAAGCTCCTGGGGAGAGAGGAAAATGCAGAGGGGATGCCTGACCCCGCCCAGGCATGCCAGGGAAAGCAGGGGATGAAACCAACCCCTGTTCCTTCCTGAACCCAGCCCTCACCGAGCAGAGGGGCTGCTGAGTGGCTCAGTGTCTCCCCACCTGCTCCCACGGGCTCCCGTCACCAGCGGGGAAAAACGGGGTCAGCTCAGGGCAGCCTCAGGCTTTGCCCTCCAGTGAGGCTGCCCGACTGCCCCCTCAGGCATTGTCCTTCTTGGCCCAGGGCAGCAGGCTGCCAGGGGCATAGGTCCCACATCCATGGGGCAGGAGACTACCAGCCCCAGCTCAGAGCTGTGGGAGTGGGGCCCTGGGCTCAGCTGCACTGCAGAAGCCTTGCAAGGGATCTGCCACCGTCAGCCCCCATGACAGATGGTGAGCAGTGCCAGCTCCAGAGACCCCCCATTACCCGGGTCCAGCCAGAGCAGGGGCCCCCAGGGCCGCACGATGTAGGCAGCGCTCCCCACGAAGTCGCCCCCATCCAACACCAGCAGGCTGTTCTCGGGCAGCAAGTTGTCCACGTGGTGTAGGAGCTTGAGTGGGTTCAGGTGCTGCTCTGTGGGCTCTTCTGACTTCTCTCTGTGCACATAGGAGGGCAGTCACTGGCACGCCCAGGAGCCCGGCCAGCTCCTCACAGCATGACCAGGACAGCGAGCGCCTGGGAGTGCCCAAGCTCTGGGAGTACACACAGGTTCAGCTCCCAGATAAACCCATTCACCACACTTCTGCTGCCCAGCACGGGGCTGAGCCTCCAGACCCTCGCTGGATGACACTGCCCCCTGCTGACCAGTACAGGGCTCAGCCCTACAGCCCCTCCCTGGGCGACACTGCCCCCTGCTGCCCGGCACAGGCCTGAGCCCTACGGCCCCTCCCTGGGCGACACTGCTCCCTGCTGCCCGGCACAGGCCTGAGCCCTATGGCCCCTCCCTGGGCGACACTCCCCCCTGCTGCCTGGCACAGGTCTGAGCCCTACGGCCCCTCCCTGGGTGACACTGCCCCCTGCTGCCCGGCACAGGCCTGATCCCTACAGTCCCTCCCTGGGCGACACTGCCCCCTGCCAACCAGTACAGGCCTGAGCCCTACGGCCCCTCCCTGGGTGACACTGCCCCCTACTGCCCAGCACAGGACTGATCCCTACAGTCCCTCCCTGGATGACACTGCCCCGTGCTGAGCCTATGGCCCCTCCCTGTGTGACACTGCCCCCTGCTGCCCAGCACAGGGCTGAGCTATGGCCCCTCCTGGGGTGGCACTATGGGGACAATGCCACCCTATCAGCTCTACACCTACCGGTTTGCTTTCTCCTTCCTTTGGTCGCCATCTTTCAGACTTGCTGCCCAGTCCTGAGGTGGTGAGTAACTCTTGAGGCCTTGGGAAAGGCTCAGGAGGAAGGAGCCAGCATCTCCTGCGGAGAGAGTGGGCAGCATGAGATTTTGACAGGCCAACCTGAGCAGGAGCTGGTCCCATGGGCCCCGAGCAGCACCAGTATTGGAGCAGAGCCAGCCTAAGGAGGCACAGCTGAAGAGCTTGGTTACGTGCCCCAGCCAACGTGATATGGCTGTGAAAAAATGCAGTCTTGGGATGCATCAAGTGAGGTATTTCCAGTAGAGATAAGGAGGTGTGAGTACCGTTATACAAGGCACTGGTGACACCTCATCTGGAATATTGTGTGCAGTTCTGGTCTCCCATGTTTAAGAAGGATGAAATCAAACTGGAACAGGTTCAGAGAAGGGCTACCAGGATGATCCGAGGAATGGAAAACCTGACATATGAAAGGAGACTCAAAGAGCTTGGCTTGTTTAGCCTAACCAAAAGAAGGCTGAGGGGATTGCTCTCTAGATAAATATATCAGAGGAATAAACACCAGGGAAGGAAAGGAATTATTTAAACTCAGTACCAATGTGGACACAAGAACAAATGGATATAAACTGGCCATCAGGGAGTTTAGACTTGAAATTAGACGAAGTTTTCTAACCATCAGAGGAGTGAAGTTCGGGAACAGCCTTCCAAGGGGAGTAGTGGGGGCAAAAGACATATCTGGCTTCAAGACTAAGCTTGATAAGTTTATGGAGGGGATGGTATGATGGGATAGCCTAATTTTGGTAATTAATTGGTCTTTGACTACTAGCAGTAAATATGCCCAGTGGCTTGTGATGGGATGTTAGATGGGGTGGGATCTGAGTTACTACAGAGAATTCTTTCCTGCGTGTCTGGCTGGTGAGTCTTGCCCATATGCTCAGGGTTTAGCTGATCGCCATATTTGGGGTCGGGAAGGAATTTTCTTCCAGGGCAGATTGGCTAAAGTCCTAGGTTTTTTTTGCCTTCCTCTGCAGCGTGGGGCACAGGTCACTTGCTGGAAGATTCTCTGCATCTTGAAGTCTTTAAACCATGATTTGAGGACTTCAGTGGGCTCAGACACAGGTTTGATACAGGAGTGGGTGGGTGAGATTCTGTGGCCTGCATTGTGCAGGAGGTCAGACTAGCTCAGGAGTAGGCAACCTATGGCACACGTGCCAAAGGCAGCACGCGACCTGATTTTCGGTGGCACTCACACTGCCCGGGTCCTGGCCACCGGTCCGGGGGCCTCTGCATTTTAATTTAATTTTAAATGAAGCTTCTTAAACATTTTAAAAACCTTATTTACTTGACATACAACAATAGTTTAGTTATATATTATAGACTTATAGAAAGAGACCTTCTAAAAACGTTAAAATGTATTACTGGCATGCGAAACCTTAAATGAGAGTGAATAAACGAAGACTCGGCACACCACTTCTGAAAGGTTGCCCACCCCCGGACTAGATGATCATAATGGTCCCTTCTGACCTTAAAATCTATGATTCTATTGCCAACAGCATGGTGGGCAGGCTCAGCAGACAGGTGGGTGCTGGGAGGAGCGGGGCAGGGTGTGGCTGAAGCACGCGCCTACCTTCCAGCGTGGGTCTGCTGCCCATATGAACCACGTACTCAGCGGGGTCTGTTCCCGTCAGCTCTCGTGGTGATTCTGTCATTCCATCCCCTGTGCCTGCTCTGCTCTCAGCAGGAGGGGCGCAGGCTGCTCCCCGAGCCTGGGCAGCAGTCTAGGCACTCGCTGAGACATGGCGTGGGCAGGAGCAGGGGAAGGCCAGCAGCGGCAGAATGGGAGCGGATTCTGAGGCAGAGCGCCGAGCGCCCGCCTGCCCCTCACCTTGGATGGCCACACGGGGCTTCCAGAAGACGTCCGAATTGCGCAGCATCAGGGCACGGTCCCGGTTGATGGCAATGACTGTACTGCGCCGGCTCAGCACGCGGCCATAGGACAAACGGAAATCACACACTGTGCCTGCCGGGGGCAACACGGGGGTGAGGGTTAGGTCAGCGCCCCTCCCCCCCCAGCCCCATAATGCCTCGAGCATAACCCCTCCCTCCCATTGCCCATCCCATCACACCCAACATCAGGCTCCTGCACCCCACCCCCCCAC
>NC_048314.1:774823-858464 GCF_013100865.1 Trachemys scripta elegans
CTTCTCTGGACCCTTTCCAATTTCTCCACATCTTTTTTAAAATGCGGTGCCCAGAACTGGACACAATACTCCAGCTGAGGCCTAACCAGAGCAGAGTAGAGTGGAAGAATGACTTCTCCTGTCTTGCTCACAACACACCTGTTAATACATCCCAGAATCATGTTTGCTTTTTTTGCAACAGCATCACACTGTTGACTCATATTTAGCTTGTGGTCCACTATAACCCCTAGATCCCTTTCTGCCGTACTCCTTCCTAGACAGTCTCTTCCCATTCTGTATGTGTGAAACTGATTTTTCCTTCCTAAGTGGAGCACTTTGCATTTGTCTTTGTTAAACTTCATCCTGTTTACCTCAGCCCATTTCTCCAATTTGTCCAGATCATTTTGAATTATGACCCTGTCCTCCAAAGCAGTTGCAATCCCTCCCAGTTTGGTATCATCCGCAAACTTAATAAGCGTACTTTCTATGCCAATATCTAAGTCGTTGATGAAGATATTGAACAGCGCCGGTCCCAAAACAGACCCCTGCGGTACCCCACTCGTTATGCCTTTCCAGTAGGATTGGGAACCATTAATAACAACTCTCTGAGTACGGTTATCCAGCCAGTTATGCACCCACCTTATAGTAGCCCCATCTAAGTTGTATTTGCCTAGTTTATCGATAAGAATATCATGCAAGACCGTATCAAATGCCTTACTAAAGTCTAGGTATACCACATCCACAGCTTCTCCCTTATCCACAAGACTTGTTATCCTATCAAAGAAAGCTGTCAGATTGGTTTGACACGATTTGTTCTTTACAAATCCATACTGGCTATTCCCTATCACCTTACCACCTTCCAAGTGTTTGCAGATGATTTCCTTAATTACTTGCTCCATTATCTTCCCTGGCACAGAAGTTAAACTAACTGGTCTGTAGTTTCCTGGGTTGTTTTTATTTCCCTTTTTATAGATGGGCACTATATTTGCCCTTTTCCAGTCTTCTGGAATCTCTCCCGTCTCCCATGATTTTCCAAAGATAATAGGTAGAGGCTCAAATAGCTCCTCTATTAGCTCCTTGAGTATTCTAGGATGCATTTCATCAGGCCCTGGTGACTTGCAGGCATCTAACTTTTCTAAGTGATTTTTAACTTGTTCCTTTTTTATTTTATCTGCTAAACCTACCCCCTTCCCATTAGCATTCACTATGTTAGGCATTCCTTCAGACTTCTCGGTGAAGACCGAAACAAAGAAGTCATTAAGCATCTCTGCCATTTTCAATTTTCCTGTTACTGTTTCTTCCTCTTCACTGAGCAGTGGGCCTACCCTGTCTTTGGTCTTCCTCTTGCTTCTAATGTATTGATAAAAAGTCTTCTTTTTTCCCTTTATTCCTGTAGCTAGTTTGAGCTCATTTTGTGCCTTTCCCTTTCTAATCTTGCCCCTGCATTCCTGTGTTGTTTGCCTATATTCATCCTTTGTAATCTGTCCTAGTTTCCATTTTTTATATGAGTCCTTTTTATTTTTTAGATCATGCAAGATCTCGTGGTCTTTTGCCACATTTTCTATCTTTCCTAACCAGCGGAATAGCTTGCTTTTGGGCCCTTAATAGTGTCCCTTTGAAAAACTGCCAATTCTCCTCAGTTGTTTTTCCCCTCAGTCTTGATTCCCATGGGACCTTACCTATCAGCTCTCTGAGCTTCCCAAAATCTGCCTTCCTGAAATCCATTGTCTCTATTTTGCTGTTCTCCCTTCTACTCTTCCTTAGAATTGCAAACTCTATGATTTCATGATCACTTTCACCCAAGCTGCCTTCTACTTTCAAATTCTCAACGGGTTCCTCCCTATTTGTTAAAATCAAGTCTAGAACAGCTTCCCTCCACTAGCTTTTTCAACCTTCTGAAATAAAAAGTTGTCTGCAGTGCAGTCCAAGAATTTGTTGGATAGTCTGTGCCCCGCTGTGTTATTTTCCCAACATATATTTGGATCGTTGAAGTCCCCCATCACCACCAAATCTTGGCCTTTGGATGATTTTGTTAGTCGTTTCTCCCCCCTTTCCTCTGATCTAGAGACTGAGAAAAAAGATAAGATAAGATGGAGACAAGATAATTCTTGTTGCCCAAGTATGGTCAAGACAACAGTGATAAACAGCCCTTCTTCAACTCTCCAATGGAGCGCACAGGTTACTTCCAGTGTTACCAGGTTTATTATCTGAAAGGGGGAGGGGGAGCAGCGGAATTTATCTTCTGACCTTCTACCACTTCACCTAACTTCATGGGCTACAGGACTCTAACATACCTTGAAAAATCTTGCCCTTCACAAGTGCATCAGCTATTGATTAACTTGAGAAAACAGTCAACCAGAAGGTGTTATGATATCTCAAGTGGACTAGATTTGTGAAGTGGATAGCCAAGAAACATATAGATCTAACGTTGGCTCCAATATAATATATTTTTGATTATTTACTTCAATTAAAGCTTTCTTGTCTTTCCAAATCTTCTTTGAAAGTGCAGTTAGCAGCTATAGAGGCACACTAAGTGCTCATAGACAACAAATCTGTCTTCTGAGTTAAGAAACTTATGAAGGGACTTGTCAATGAAAAACTCTGTTACTTCAAGGACCTCAGTTCAGGCTTAAAGCAGCTCATGAAGTCTGCATTTGAGCATATGGCAGATTGTTCACTATTCCACCTATCTAATAAAATTATGTTTATGATAGCCATGACATCAGTTAGGCAAATGAGTAATCTACATGCCCTCATGGTCAATTCACCATTCACTATCTTTCACAACAATAAGGTGATACTTCATTCAAATGCTACATTCCTTGCCAAGGTGGTATCTGACTTTGACGTTAATCAAATGATGAATCTGCAAGTTTTCTTTCCTAGACTTCACACTCACATAGGGGAGTCAGAACTACATACTTTAAATACTAAGAGAGCTCTAGCTTACTGTTTAAATAGGACCAAAGAATTTCACATGTCTCCCAATCTCTTTATGTTATATACAGACAACCACAAAGTCATGCTGTCTCTTCACAATGTATAGAGAGAAGTTACAAGCTAACATCTATTCCTCCCCTTGTTGGGGTTAAGTCACACTCTACCAGAGCAATGGCTCCCTCCACAGAATGCTTTAGACATTCCTGAGATTTGTGAGATTGCTATTTAGAGCTCAAAATGTATAAACCTCTACTCCTTAGACTTAGTGTCTAGAGCGGACGCTCAGTTTGGTAGGGCAATATTTCAACCCCTGTTCAGTTAGGACTCCAAGTCCCACCTTCCTTTGATGGGGTACAGTTTGGCAAACTATCTCAGAAGTGTAAATAGGCAGTGGCCACTTTGAAGAAGAAATGAATATAACTTACCTGTAAACAGAATTCTTTGCGATGACTCTGCATATTCACACTTCCTGCCCATTTTCTCCTCTTCCTCAGAAGCCTAATGGAATATTGAGTCTGAGAAAGTGGTGGAAGGAACTGAGGTGGCAGTGGGTACCTCCCTTTTATAGCCTCACCCTCAAAATTTTCAGGAATGCAGAGGGGAGAAGTAGGAGAGGCACATGAGTGTTCCTATGGGCACTACTATGAGAAGGTTCCACCACCTGAGCTGTACCTGCCAGTGTATCCCACTAATGGGAATATGCAAAGTCCATCTCAAACAACTCTGGTTACAGGCAAGTAACCTTCATTTTCAAGACTATTGAATTCTCTATTTTAAATTTGCATGCATAAATGACATTTCTGTGTGAAAATGGATGTGTGCATGCACAATCAGATCTGCTCCTGCAGTGAGCTTCATGTGGGCAGAACGCTGTGCCCATGTGGAGCTCATTGCAGGATTGAGACCTCAGAGGCTGGCTTAATAGCCAGTTGAAAACTTTTGCCCCTGGGGGTGATAGTGCTGTATATCTTCTTAGACATTTCAAGTCAGTAGCATTTCACTAGAATGCACTAGCCTGCCTGCCCATCTGATATAGTATTCAAGAAGTTAAAATAATTAAAAAACAAATACAGTGGTTTGAATTAGCAATATTGTATTTGCTTTTTCCTCTACAACAGTATATCATAGTTTGCAGTAATACAAAGGACATCTTTCTCATAATTTTCTATAGTACTTCTAGAACTGCCGTTAACCCTAGTGGATATGTGTTAGTAGGTTATTGTTACATGCCTGGTTGCACTGTGAAGCACACTATAGCATATTAGAGTTGGTTATTGCTTTTGGAGTATGTCTGTTTGTTAACAGTAATTTAAAAAACAAAAACAAAATTTGAGGTGGGTTTATGTAGTGTGTTGTTCCATTGCAGCTCCAACACAAACAACTGATGAAAGGGAAACTAGGCTCATGAAGGATAAAAGTGTCAGTGTAGACCTGCCAGTTTTCCCCTCTAGCCTCTTTGTCCACTTCTCTCCTCTTTTCTGAAGAAACTGAATTGGGACTCTTAGACAAGCTCTAATTACAAATCTCTAAACTAAACTTTAAAGCTGTACCATTGCTTCTGGAGCAGGTGTCTGGTCTGCGGGGGGAATCAGTGATTTCCCTTTCAAGCCCTTCTGTGGGACAGTGGGATTTCAAAGAGAAACTGCAACTTTCACTCAAAGCGCAGTGCCTGGGCTGCAGAAGCAGCTGAAAAGTTTTGAAGTTTAATTCAGAGATCTGAATTCATAAGAACGGAGGAGTTGCAGAAGGAAGCTGAAAATGTAAGCACGTCAATGAGGAGATATGACAAACTGTGGTTGCCACTGCATTTAACAAGGACAAACTCCTAAACCCTCCTAAACTCCTAAGTTAATTAGGATAATAAAGAGAAACAGAAAACCAGTCCTTCTTTTCCTTTATGATTTCTTTCTTAACATTTATAATAGGCAGTTGCCTGACACTTCCTATTATAACTTTACCATTTTTAACTGTTTGGGCTGAAATTTTACAGGCTGGGCATCTACATCAGGCCGACTTATTTTGCAACATTTTAGCATTTAGGGGAGGGAAAGGCAGGAGTTGTGTGCCTCTGTGTCAGGGATCTGCTTTTTGCCGGCACTGTGACAATCCACCCAAATTTGTCATTATAAGACTTTGAAAAATTGCAGTCCACACATACTCACTAGAGACTTGCTAGATCTTCTCGAAAGATTCCATCTGTACTGGAGAGACAAGGTGGGTAAGGTGATTTTTTTTTTTTTTTATTGGACCAACTTCTGGCTACTACAGCTCTCCATCCATCTGTACTAGGCATGCTTCAGCATTAAGTTCCAGGCTGATGCAGTCTATCTTGGGGCCAGGGCCAGGCACTAGAATGGAGAGTCACCTGTACTCAATGCCCCCGCTCTACTGTGAGGGAGGAAGCTGCCTGAATAAAAAGCAGAGGGGATGTGCATGTGGGGGGGGGAGTAGATTAGGACAAGGAACCTTCGGAGAGTGAGAACTGGGGCTGGATATGAGTTGTAGGAAAAGGGGTCAGGGAAAGAGAAGGAAACTGGGACTAGCTGTTGGGGAGTGAGCATCATTACAACTAGAAAAAGAATTATTTGAAGCACAGAAAAGTCACATCAAAATTGTCTGAATGTAGGATTTTTTTCAGTCTGTGTTAAAATTAATTTTAGCTGCCTAAATTTTAAGAAAATGTATTTCTGTTGAGTATCTCAATTATAAGATTTTTAAGTGGTTATGTATTACTTGATAAGACCATAATTATTATATTACTGATAGCATCATAAATAGAAATGTAAGTTTTAGGCTATGTATGTTAAACAGGCATAGATGAAGACAGTCATGCTATTTTGAATAAATATTTTATATCAGGAGTATAGAATTTTCTGACATAATCCATTAAATAGTTAATCACTATTTAGCATAGCTTACAATATTTTATTTTTTTAGGAGGCTTACCGGGAAGAGCAACTTATTAATAGATTAATGAGACAGTCCCAGCAGGAGCGGAGGATTGCTGTACAACTCATGCATGTTCGGCATGAAAAAGAAGTGCTATGGCAGAACAGAATTTTCAGAGAAAAACAGTATGAGGAAAGACGACTGAAAGAGTTCCAAGAAGCTCTTGACAGAGAGGCGGTAAAAGATTAATTATTCAATATATTGTGCGGAGCTTTGTCTACCTCCCATACATGAGCTCAGATTTTTAAAGGTATTCGGGCATTGCCCTGCCAGTGTTGCAAGGCCTAAGTGACTTAGGAGCCTGTCTCATTTTCAAAAGTGACTTAAGCACTTGGGAGCCTAAGTCCAAATGAGATGTTATGCCAAATGTTATGGATACAGCAGGGCATGACACTCACACATTCATCCTTTCCAGCCCCGACCCCTCACTCTATCTCCCCCCAGTCCCTCCAAAATAAACTTAATTTTCATTAGGAATCTCATGCATCCAGGAGTCTGTAGGTATTGATCAGGGATATGCCAGAATTACACCTCCTGGCCACCAGGGCCCACTGTGCTATTGGGAGTGCTGATAGTCAGGCTGCTCTTCCTCCTTTCTGATTTTATGTGCAAAAATTTTGGAGGGTAGGGGTTCTAAAGCTCAAATAGCATCAGTATCTTTGTATTAATTCTTTGCAGATTGGGCCCTTGCTGTTTAAACTGTGTGCCATATTTTCTAAAACGTATTTAATGGCTGAAATCCTGGCCCAATTGACATCGAGAGGTGTTTTGGTATTGACTGTACTGGGACTGGGATTTCGTCCAGTGTCTGCATGACTGTTCTTCATGAATAGCAAATATACTCTCTCCATGTTTAAGGTTAAAATGGCTTTTTTTCAGAAATCACTGAAAAAAATATTTTACTTGTTATGGGGGAAGTAACATTTTGCTTCTTTACTTCAGTATATTAGTGACTATTTTGCAAAAAGCAGGGACTTACAGAGTCTTCAGAGGTTGTATTCAGATTTCTGCAGGTCTTAATTTTTTATTACCTGCTATATATCATTTGATTAATGAATCTGATAAAAATGTTTTCAATTCTCGACTCAAATTCAGCAAGTTCATTTTCTTTTTAAAGATTACTCTAAGCATTTTTAAACTTTTTTTATTGCTATGCCAGTTCAAGTTAATCTAATTAAAACGTTTGTTTTTGAAAAAACATCCTTAGGCTCTTGCAAACCAAGAAAAAATTTATTCTGAGGAACGTATTTGCAAAGAAAGAGACCTACATGAGAAAATTGCCGCTGAAAGAGCGGAGGCTCGATATAAAAAGCATTATTCCATGTGTTGGGAAGTGATTGACCAAATTATTGATCTATCAACCAAAACAGGAGAATATCGAATGTTGACAAACAAGTAAGTAAATGTCAGAAGTCAGAGAAAAGAAATGTATAAGAAACAGAATACAGGGAAAGGAAAATTAGTGAGATACATTATTTCATGAAATATATTCCTTTGTGAATGCCCTGCTTTACAGTTGTGGTTAATACTGAAAACAAGCATATAATTTAAAAGGTTATTATCGAATCATGAGTTCTGTTTCTCGTATTTAATGTACCGGAGCTAATGTTACTGTGGAAAAATTAAACCCAACTCCATAGTACTAATTACTTTCAACTGGAACTATTTTTCAATATTTTCACATGAAGTAATAATAATAATAATTAAATATTATATTTGTAGTATAATCTTTTGTTCTAAAGGATCACAATGTAATTTATATAGCTAATAGGGCTGTTAATTAATCACAGTTAACTCAAGTGATTAACTTGATTAAAAAAATTAATCCTGATTAATCACTGTTTTAATCGTACTGTTAATAATAGAATACCAATTGAAATTTATTCTAAATATTTTGGATGTTTTTCTATATTTTCAAATATTGATTTTAATTATAAAAAATGTACAAAGTGTACAGTGCTCACTTTATATTATTTTTATTACAAATATTTGCACTGTAAAATATAAACAGAAGAAATAGTATTTTTCTATTAATCTCAGACATGTGCGGTAGTGCAATCTTCTTATTGTGAAAGTGCCACTTACAAATGTAGACTTTTATTTTTTTTGGTGACATAACATTTGCAATGTTATCGAGCAAAACCCATCCTCAGCATGGAAGAATGTCCTCTGGAATGGTGGTCAAGCACGAAGGGGCATACAAATGTTTGGCATATCTGGCACATAAACACCTGCAACGCCTCTACAAAAGTGCCATGCTTACACCTGTTCTCATTTTCAGGTGACATTGTAAATAAGAAGTGGGCAGCATTATCTCCCATAAATGTAAACAAACTTGTTTGTCTTAGCGATTGGCTGAACAAGAAGTAGGACTGAATGGACTTGTAGGCTCTAAAGTTTTACATTGTTTTGTTTTTGAGTGCAATTATGTAAAAAAAATTCTACATTTTTAAGTTGCACTTTCATGATAAAGAGAGTGAACTACAGCACTTGTATGAAGTGAATTGAAAAATACTATTTCTTTTTATCAGTGCAAGTATTTGTAATAAAAATAATATAAAATGAGCACTATACACTTTGTATTCTGTGTTGTAACTGAAATCAATATATTTGAAAATGTAGAAAATATCCAAAAATATTTAAATAAATGGTATTCTGTTATTGTTTAACAGTGCAATTAAAATTGCAATTAAACAGTGCAATTAAAATTAATCACAATCTTTTTTTTTTTTTTTTTTTTTAATAATTGGACAGCCCTAATAGAAGTAAGTTTGCAAAGCATTTTGAGATCCTTCAGGTTAAAAGGCTTTAGGTTCAATGTGTACTTTATAAATTACTTCCCTCACATCAGCAACAGAGCCACCTGTAGGGTGAAACAGCAACTATTTAAGAAGGCCAAGAAACCACAACTTAATGCTTTAAGACTGTAAGACATTTTCCTACCTGTTCTGGCATCAGATGTTGCCATGCCTTAGTTTCCCATCAGATTAGTGCTTCAATTTCCCCTTGCTTTCAGATAGCTGGATGCTTCAGTGAAGTGGCAGTTTGGCCCTCTGACCAAGTCAAATATTCCTCCCTTTCTAAGACGAATAAAATATTTATTTTAAAGTTTTATTTATTTAAGTAAATATTTATTTTAATATTTAAAGTTCAAAAGAAAAGATTTCTGCAAACAAACTGTCATCCATCCTTCACTAAGTCATTCCCCTTAATAGCTAGGATTCCACACCAGTTCTTTGCTACTCCCTGGTCCACAATTCTTCAGCCTTCTCTACTGGCTTCACTGATGGACTTTTCCTGCCAGAGGCTAAACAGATCTTTTAGCCACACTCAGTGTAGTCCTCAGTAATCCTTCATCCTTACTGGGCTAAACAGCCCTTTCTCCAGGGTATAGTGTGGTCTTCCCCACTTAAAGGAGGCAAGTAAAGGAGTACTTCCCCTTATCCTCTCTGGAAGCTTTGGCCTGGGACTTCTAAACAAGAAAGAACTTGTTTTCTCACTGAGTCTCCTGCCTTCTCTGTTATTTTCTTATCAGACTTTTTTCTTCCCCTGCTTTCTCCTTGGTCCGGAAACCTTTAGCACTCCTTAGTCCATGGCTCATACTCTTTTCAGTCATACTCTTACTCCTCACCAGTTCCTTCTCCTGCCTGCCATTAGGTTAGTTAGAGAAATTCTCTTAGGCCCTCTCACTGGCTTCTGGCCACACCCCCTCTCCTTCTCCTGCTTCAGGTCCCTGACCTCTGGGAACACCATTGGCAATCTTGGTCTACAACTCAGTTTGGTCCACCTTAGAGCATCTCTACAGCAAGCTGCTACACCCTCCAGCCTTCTCTAACTATTGCAAAAACAAGCAATTGTATATAGTCATGTTCCATTCCACAGTAGGCTTTGCTGTAACCTGCAGTCACACAATCCCTCTGATGAGTACAACCCACAGAGTGCTGATCTTAAAAGGCTTTAACTGGACGTAGGCCTGCTTTGAAAGGGACAACACATTTTGTGACAGCCTGAAATAATACTGCATGCATCTGAAACTGCAAGGGGAATATAATGCACATTTGAATTGTTCACGACAGCAGGTTTAATGTCCTAAATCTTGCAAACGATACTAGGATGTGAGTAAGCAATTCAGAAAATGGAACCTTTTTGTGGCTTTCAGAGAACAATCTAAGGGTCATCCCATCTTGGCTCAAAGCCTGTGTAAGTAGATAAGATTATGCATTCAGTCATGTTAGGAACTAGTTGGGCAGGGCTCACTTAACTAAGGGGATAGCAGCTTCCACAACATGTATAAACAATGTGCCTTTATTTGAAATCTGTAAGGCTACTGAATAAGGCTACCTTCACAAACCACCATTTTGATGACATGGTATCAAGAGCAGATACTGGTTTTGGGAAGGCAGTGTTTCAGTCATTGTTTACCTAATAGGGGTCCTCAACCCATCTCCCTGAAGAAATCACTGCTAGCTAGTCTTAATCCAGGATATGGTTAATAATGAGTTAACAAGCTACAACTTCAGGTGGTTGTTGATCTTTTTATACTGAAATTTTAAATTAAATATTCAGTTTTTAAGGGAAAGTAGGGGGAAAGCCCACAAACAACATGAACTGTCAAACTGCTGAAAGGTAGTATGTTTTAAAATATTATTGATTCTTTCTTCATTATGTAAGTGTGAAAGTGCTCTCCCCTTCTTTCGCCTCACCTTCTCATTTCCCTCTCTCGTCTCCTTTCGCTCCTTACAGGTCAGTACATCTCTTCTTGAGAGACATTGAAAAATAACTATACAGTGATTACACAGAGCCCTGCACTATGGCTTTTATCCAGTCAGAGTACATAGATTAACATACTGTATGATTAATAAGAAATAATCATAGTTATTGTGCATATCAGCACTCTAGAAACTATGAGAATTCAGAGACTTGAATAATTGGTAGGACCAGGAGAGGGCTGAATGTTTGTTTTTGTAACTGTAGAGTATCCCTGTACTCAGGCTGAGGCCATTGCATTTCAGTGTAATTGGAATTAATAGTCTTACACTGTGAAAATATGAATAATGTATAAGTTTTATAAGATGTCCTTTTTATGACTTTCATATTTTTGTGTCTACATCGAGAAGCACAAAAGTCCTCTAAGAGGCACCACACAGAACTCACAAGTCAGGAGTAGGGGGAGGCTGAAGTGGCTTAAATCTTTGTGCTTTCCCAATCCTAGGTTGCTCTAATGGTTAGATGGCCCACAGCATAACTTAGACAGCTGTGGGGGCTTGTTTACATTACAGCAGCCTCCCTGGGCTGCCCTAAGGACCACAGCTCTGCTTGGAATCGCCACAGTGTTATATACTGTGGGTGGCCCCACCCCTGACATGCCCCCTGCATCAGAGCTTGTGAGATGATCCTCAGAAAGCAGTCTTGCAGCTGTCTCCACAGTGCCTGTCCCAGGGGAATACTCCCTGGTCAGATTTGGGGCTTTAAGGGCTCCCTTATGGTGTTCCAGCCTTTTTACACATCATAAAGGAGCCAGAGTGGTGGTGAGGATTTCACCCCAAGAATATAAATATCCATTGCCTTTAAAGAATAACTGTTATGTTAAAAGATTAAGAGCAAAAGATTATGAAAGAAAAATGTGCAAACATAAATTATGGCCCAATAAATGTTTAATATGAATTGTATTTCAGCATTGCAATATTTAACATCACGTTCACATTTTGTGGGTGATTTCCTTGTCAATGTGCAGCCATGACTCCAATGTAAATTAGTATAAAACATATGTGAACTGAGTGGTGAATACACTATATAGGTACATATACAGATCAAGATTGTATCAGCATCCTGACTGTCACGAGAGGTAAATTTTGTCAGTATTTCCATGCATTTCCTTGTGCAAGATGCAAACAGTATTATTTTCAGTGTTCAAAGGAATTATGTGCAAAGTATATTTATAGCATAACACTCAGTTATCTCAGATCTGTAGTTAAAAAGAAGAAAATTCAAATAGATGAAGTTGTGTTCCAAAATGATAATGCTGTCTGCTAGCAATTTTATAGTTGTGCCCTTTTATGGTCATATAATTAAATCGCAGCTTTTTTTTTTCTTTAATACAAAGTGCAAGATAATTATAAGGTAGTAATATGTATTTTGACAATAATATAACTCAGTTCAATTTGAGCACACCTATTGAATACAGGCTAATTGTGCTACTGGTGTTGCTCAGCTTGTTGATTTGAGCAACCATGGAATTACTACGTATGATGTGTTCAGGTTCTTTGTTTTATCTCTAATACATTTATATCTACTTTAATTTGTTATTTTCTAGAAATACCTTTCTTTTCTAATGGAAACATAATCAGGTTGAATTACTTATATTATCATAAACTAATATTAGCATGTAGAGTAGGCATTTCTGGACAGAACTTGCCACCCTCTGTTGTTGGTGTTCTGACTGCAGAAAACTGCAGAAGTGATGGATTGGATGTGGAGTCCACATCTCTTGTGTAGCCTAGAGTACATCTCCACAGATCCTCCAATGAGTCCTTCCTTAGTGAGAATATAAGTTTTGGAGTAGGAGAGGGGCAGAGACAATAGATTTGCTACTACACAGTTTCACCAACCAAATACTGCACACCAGCACGTATGTGGAGATACAGCGGCCCTTGTGTCTATGACAGCAGCTGCAGATGAGGTTGGGTACTACTATACGGTCTTTAGGGTGGGTTCTGTCTTCATCCCAAATCCCACAGATGTTCTAGTGTAGAACCTGTTTACTTCTGCTGCATGTTTGGGGCAGAATTTGGTCCATAATTCTCAAAACAGCTGACTTGTTAGTTTGGTTTGACAACTAATTTGGTTTGTTTTTGTTTCTGCAGCCTAATTCCAATTAAACTGATGCGTGATTGGAAAGAACTTTTTTTTAATGGAAAACCAATATATGAACAAGCATCGATTGAACCTTTGCCAACTGAGCCAACCCCAGAACAACTTGTAGAGTTGGATAAAATGAAATTGCTAGATGAGAAAGATTATGATGAATATAAGGTACCCCAAACTGACATGGCATAATGAAAGAAAATGCACCTTGTTTACTCGTGATTGTTGACAATTTGTTGTGATGTTCTAATACATTTGGGTTTGGGGGTTTTTTGGACAGTTTATGATGATAGAATTAGATATAAATTTTCATGTAGTTACAGATGTTTTCACATTAACTCCTTATTGGTCTGGGAGTAAATAATAATTTCTGTTGCTGGCATTTGAAAGCCTGTGCAACTCTGAAAATATTAATCCTTGTTTGGCCTTGAGTGCAGTAACACATTTCATACTGCATATGAACAACTGATGTTACTATCAAGAATACATAACTACAACATGTGAAATCTCAGTGCAGTTATTTTTAAGTAGAAATTAAAGTGTAGTTAATTGCACCACATTAGAAAATGTAACACAAAGTAGTCAGCAAAAAAAAACCCAAGACTAAATAAAAACAGTGCCTGTTACAAGATCTGGTAGTCCTGTAAATACTATTTGCAACAAGTTGTGAATTAAACCTTTGTTGTGGAATTTTATCTTTGGTGATCCATTTATTTTAATAGGACAATATTTTAAAAAAGAAGTTTTAAAAGATGGCTGATATTGTTATGACTATGCTGTAATAATCTAAGTGACAATTTTTCAGATCCTATAATCTGTTTCCTGCAGTTTTAGAACACAATGTAATTTAACAATTGAAAATTGAAGTAAGAATGTTGAACTGCTTTGGCCAAAGTACGCTACATAGTCATTTCCTCCCCAATTCAGTATTATTTATTCTCTTGTTTGAAAAAGAAGCTTTTATGCTTTGAATCTTTTCTGGCAGTCTGTTTAGTATAATATAGCACAATCATTGTAAATAACTTGTATTTCTGTCTTTGTTGTTTGAGAAATGATTACCACACGATATGTGCTTTTTACCCACATCCTGAACCAATTGGTACATATTCTTTTGCAGTAAGTAGTCAACTTTTGTTAGGGGTTGGTGTGGTGTATGTCTGACAGCTTAGTTTATTTTGTTTTCAATCTTTGAATATGTTCTCTGCCAACTGAAAGTTATTTACAAGATACCTGTTCATACAGCATTAACACGTATGATAAATTTTAAAACCTTCCTTAGAAGTGCAAAGACAAATATACTCTGTGGAGGGAGGAAGCTAGATGATTGAGATTTAGTAAAGGCATAATAAGTCTTTGGGCCAGAGTCTCGTTTACATTAAGGCCTCTGTACACCACTCTGGGAGAATGCAGGATGTTAAAACTGATGTAAATTAAATTTATGTACCCTTTAAGGGCTCCTTACCTTGCAAGTGGGATAAAGGGACCTTAGTGTAAAGGAAAATCAGGTCCTTTCACCTCTAGGTTTCCAGTCCTACTCCCCTCTTCCATTCCTTGTCAACAAACATTTGGTGTTCTCAATTCAGTTTCTAATTAACTTGAGCTTATGCAGAAAAAAGTCAATAATTAGGATAGTAATTTTTTAACTGTTTGCATTATTTTCAAGTGATGCAATGTACAATAACTCATTGGTTCAAAAAGAGCATAGTCACTATTCACTAGGATCTTTTAGCAAGTCAAATTGGTTACAAACATTTGAACAGAGAGCAAACAGAAATAAAATCAGTGTTGATGAAAGAAGAGCATGATCTATACAGGACAGCACAAGATTGAGAACCCGATTCACTGATTCTCTAATTACAACCTGTCTGCTGTCTAAACACTGACTCTCTGGTCATGGCAAGTCACTTAACCCAAAATTTTCAAATGCGGCCCTTAATTTTCAACGTGGCCCAACTTCAGACACTTAGCATCAAAGCAGAAGTGGGTATTGAGGGAAGGATATGAAAGAGGTATATCTCACCGCCCTTTTTATCTTTCCCCTATCATCTTTGTGCTTTCATCTTCACTACCCCCTATGCTTGCACCAAACATCAATTCTCTTTTCATTCAAATCCTTCCTTAAAATCCCTCATTCAAATACTACTTTTGCAGAGCCTATCAATGTTAATCCACCTCAGTTAGTGCTACCAGAAGTATATAACATACCACAACCTATATTTGAAGGGGAAAAAATTCACAGTCATGAATTTTCACCATCATCTGATATTCCAGTTTCTTATGCATCTGAACCATTCTGTTTGTCTAAGTTAGGGGAAAATACTAAAGACCTTACTAATTTTTTAATGAGGTTTTAGGCAAAGCCCAATTAAAATTAACATCAGTTTGCTTGAGTTAAGGACCTCAAAATTATAAGCTTTTTGATACAGGAACTATAGTTCTATGTACCGTACAGTGCTGAACACACTAATGGTGCTTATTAAAAGTAAGAAAAATGCTCATCTGCTAAAATTATATACACGGGAAAATTGAATAGTAATGCACACAATTCAAATGAGCTTTGGAGTAACAATGGATAGACAAAACAATATGAACAAATATTGCATAGTTAGAGAATATAGAGAAGTTGTCAGTCAGCAATTCATCAGCAAGGCCCTTTATAATATCTTGTTCAGTTCAGATTAACAAACATTTTTCTAGAACTGCAGTGACTGCATCAAATACAAATAAGTATATTAACAGCATATTTGGATTATATTCCAAACTCTTGTGCTATGGTAGCAACTTTTGATGTCAGAGATTGAGACAGTGAGGTTAAGAGAGTAAAAGTGAAGACAAGAACATAGGCAGGTATGTATTGCCTTACAAAATATTGTGACTCCAATATAAGAAGTATATCTGATAAAACAGCAAAGTACGGCAAAGCACAGTGCATTCTACTATGGACTGCCCTTGAAGAATATGTGTAAGCTGTAGCAGTTGTAGATTGCAGCTGCTCGCTTGTTAAATAGAATCAGTCACAAGGAACACATTACACTAATTCTCCTAGATCAATGTCGATAAATGCAAAGTAATGCACATTGGAAAACATAATCCCAACTAGACATCTAAAATGATGGGGTCTAAATTAGCTGTTACCAGTCAAAAAAGAGATCTTGGATACTTCTCTGAAAACATATGCTCAATGTGCCGCTGCCATCTAAAAAAGCTAACAGAATGTTTGGAATCATTAGGAAAGGGATAGATAATAAGACAGAAAATATCATATCCATCGTAGGCCCACATCTTGAATACTGTGTGCCCATGTAGTCACCCCATCTCAAAAAAGATATATCGGAATTGGAAAAAGTACAGAAAAGGGCCAAAAAATGATTAGGGGCGTGGAATAGCTTCCATATGAGGAGAGATTAATGAGACTGGAACTTTTATCTTGGAAAAGTGACGACTAAGCGGAGTTATGATAGAGGTCTATAATATCATGCCTGGTGTGCAGAAACGAAATAAGGAAGTGCTGTTTACTCCTCATTACACAAGAACTAGGGGTCAGCAAATGAAATTAATAGGCAGCAGTTAAAACAAACAAAAGGAAGTATTTCTTCACACAACACACAGTCAAACAGTGGAACAATTTGCCAGAGGATGTTGTGAAGGCCAAGACCTATAACGGGGTTTAAAAAAGAACTAGATAAATTCATGGATGATAGATCTATAAATGGCTATTAGCCAGGATGGGCAGGGATGGTGGCCCTAGCCTCTGTTTGCCAGAAGCTGGAAATGTGCAATGGGATGGATTGCTGATTACCTGTTCTGTTCATTCCCTCTGGGGCACCTAGCATTGGCCACTATTGGAAGACAGGATACTGGGTCTGATCCAGTATGGCCATTCTTATGTCCTTAAAAATTTAGATCTAAATGGAATTTCAGTTAACTTCCAGGTGCAATTCAAGGTACTGACTTTGATCTGTATATCCCTATAAGACTTGGGTCCTGGCTGTCTGAAAGACGGTGGGCGTGTCTGCACTACAGACTTAAGTCGACCTATTTTAGGTTGACTTAAAGCCAGCGCGGTGGCTGATGTCCACATTATCCTCCTTCTGTCGGTGGTGTGTGTCCTCACTAGGAGTACTTCCACTGACTTGAGGGGCAGTGTGGGTGGCTGAGAGCCAGGACTCTGTTTCGCACAGCTCCCTGCCAGGAACCCAACTGCACCCCCAGCTCTCAAATCCCCACTCACAGCTGGGCGTGGAGGCAGCCACCTGGGCTTCTTGGGTCCCTGAGCGGGGAGCCTCTGGGCAGCAACCCAGCAGGGAGCGGGGTGGGTGCAGCCCAGCTGGGAGCGGAGAGCTGGGGGCTGGGCTCTCCCTGCCTTGCTTTCTTGACAAGACAGCCAACAGCCGATGTAAGTAACGCAATATCTAGGCAGACACTGTCTCCCCCTAACTATACTGACAGCCCTATGCCTCTCGTGGAGGTGGAGTTATTATGTTGGTGTAGTAGGACACTTGCATCGGTGGGTGTAGTGTGTACTCTGACATAATTAGGTCGATGTAAGCTGCCTTACGTTGACCTAACTGTGTAATGTAGACCAGGCTGCCTTTCCCCTGTGAGGCATCATGACCATTTAGGTCAGCAGAGACACACAAGCTAATAGTCCTTAGATTTAAAGGCCAGAAAATTGGTGACTGAGTGATCTTAATGGAGAGTCCATGCAGTATGGAATTCACTTTTCCCCCTTGTCTGATGGGGTGTGTCTACACTGCAGCTGGGAGCATGCTTCCCAGCCCGGTAGACAGACATGTGCTAGCTCTGCTCAATCTAGTGTGCTAAAAAATAGCTGTATGGATGTTTTGGTGGCATAGGCTAGCCACGTGAACTCGGACCCAGGCAGTCAGGCAGGCTGGTACTTGGGTGGCTAGCCTGTGCTGCCACCCGTGCTACAATGTCCATGCTGCTATTTTTAGCACATGAGCTCAAGAGGAGCTAACATGTCTGCCTACCTGGGCTGAGAGGCATTCTCCTAGCTGCACTGTCGATATTCCCTTAGAGCTCAAGTAAGTTGATCCTGTCTCCTCTCATACATTTTTACCTGCCCTGAGATATGTTAGAGGGCACATTTTATAACTCAAAATAAGTTTTGCTGTTTAAAAAATAGGCAACATTTTAATTTACACTAATAATATAGTTATATGTAATCACATGTAGTTACAGTTTCCATGGGATGCTCCATGTGAAAATAAGTAAGCACAAATCAAGTTTATATTTGAAGAGTGTTGAAACATCTATTTGTTAACAGACATACAAAAAATAACTTTATATTTTACCTGTAGTGTGATTGAATACATATTGTGTCTTTCAGTAGTGCTCAGAGGGAGAACTGGATTACATAAAAGATTGGTAATTAAGTGTTTAACTTTTAGATTACAAACGTGAATCTAGCCCAGGTTGTTGGAAGCCAAAACTTGTCTGCTTGAAGCTGTTTAATGGCCTGTCTTCTCAATAAGTCTTTTTAGAGAGTTAGAATTATCCAACCCTAATAAAATGTTCTGCTTTTCTTTTGTTAGTATCAACTACATCTGGGTCAACACTAGGAGTGCTTTGCTGGTATAGCTATACTAATATACTGTAACAACAAAGTGCTCCTAGTTTGGACACAGCTCATACCAGCAAAACTATGCTTTTGCCAGTATTGATTATTCCAGCCCTCTCTCCTCTCACAAGTCGCAGGAATGCAGTTTTGCCCGTGTAACTGCATCTATGCTAGGCACTTCTGCCAGCACAGCTGTTGATCAGAGATTATACCTCATCACTCCCTTGATTGATGTAGCTGTGCCAGCAAAAGTTTGAAGTATAGACCTGGCCCACATTTCTCATGGTTATTATCCTCCCTTAAAATATTATGTAATTTAGTTTTTTAACTAAATGCCTATGAAATAAATCAAATAATTTACAATGTGTTACTGAAAGTTTTAGCTAGATGTTGGTTTTTGGTAACAGGGAAGCAGTGTTGTCTAATGTTTAAAGTAGGGGGCTGAAGTCAGGACTCCTGAGTTCTGCTCCTAACTCTGCCATTGACTTGTTTATTGCATTAGTCAAATTATTTAATTTCTCTGTAAAACAGATAAAAATGAGTTTACTGGTCTGTAAAATGCGTAAAATAATACATGCCTATCTCAAATAGGTTTTAATGAGTTTTAATTAATAATGTTTGTAAAGCCCCGTGATATCTTTGGATGAAATACAGCATTCTAGCAGTGCAAAATATTTATTTGTGTATTTATCTTTTAAAAGATGAAATACAAGGCATAGTCACAAATTATTCTCTGATTTGTTTTTGATACAGAATATGGTAGGGGAGTGGTGCCCACCTGAAGAGCACAGTGGAAGCAAACCTCCACCTAATAATAATATATTGGGTCATGTGGTTCATAGATTGATGGACATTGTCTACCCTCCAATGCCTGAACCCCCACCACCTGTATTTCCTCCGTTTCCTATCCAGGGATGTGTTTTAGGAAAGCTTTTTAGTGGAAAAAGCACCTGTGTAAAGTTCTTGGAAGAAGGTAGAAGGTTTTTTTTCTGTAGACTTTTTTATTTTTTGTTTGTTTGTTTATACTTTTTTAAGCCCCAGTCCTACAATGAGCTCTTTGTGGTTAGATCCCTGCACCTGTGCAGAGCTCATTGCAAGATAGGTGCCTCAGATGCATCAGAACTTGCAAGGTCTGGCTCCATGTAATTTATTCTCCACCTTTCAAAGTAAAATGAAAAGTTCCTGAATGTAAAAGTGTATTGTTAATTCATTGTACCTCATAACTTTACTGCTTCAGAATTTAAGTAAAGAACTGTGATAAATGTTTTCACAGAACTTGTCTGTAGATGGTTATAAAATGGCCAACAGACTAATTGCAGTTACCAATGTACATTGTACAGGCTGCAGTGTAGTGTCGGTGGGAACAAACTCCAATAAAAACCCAAACCAAAAGAAGTGTGCATTGCATTTAATAAAGCTGCCTTGTCAGAATTAATTTAATTGCATTTAATAATCTCTTTACATTCTTTCCAAAATGGAAACCTATCACAATAACGTTTCTGTCTATTAGCTTGCAACATTCAGGTATTGTCTATTGATACTCTGGTCCAGGACAGCATCAAAGCTTTCCATGAGAGTGAAATTAAAAGTGAAAGCAGCTTGATTCCACGAGAAGCAGAGGGTTCTGGGAAACAAAATGAAGTAAGTGCAAGTTTCATTTCAGATTTAACTGTTATAAGGAACAGCGGAGCAAGTTAGGGGAAAAGTATATTAGTCATGTTCCTTCCTCTTCTTTGAGATGAGTCAGGTATAGAAGACTTGCACAGGCAACCTTAATTCTGACATTTCCTAACTTTTGAGGGGTTGGCTTTGACACCTTAATAGTGTTCTTTTGGCGTTCTGTTTATCATCACCAGACGCCTTGTCCCAATCTACTCCCTTTATTTCCCCATGTCCAGCTTTATCCCCTCTATATTCAAAGCAGACTCCTTCCTGCTCCCCTTCTGCCTGGGTACCAGCAGGGGGGTCATAAAGAGCACAGGAGACACAGCCTCCTTGCTGTCAGCCTCCTTGCCCCAGCCCTATTACACTGACCCAGAGCAGCAGTTACAGGGAAAGTACCTCGATAGCCTTGTAGCATGCTCTGTTGTTCTGTGGTGATGGCACATGCACAGTCTGGTCAGCACTGGGATTGTGAGAGGCTCAAGCATACTCAGAGAGGAGGGAGTATTCTGAAGTTTTAACTGTTAAGCTCTAGCAAGTCTCTACTGAGCACACGTGAACAGGTAATTTTTCAAAGGCTTATAATTTGGCTAATTTAGGCGGATTGTCACGGGGATGGAAAAAGGTCCGTCCCACTCACAAAGGTCACCTCTCTTCTAGATTTCAAGTCCCTGCTCCAAAGCATGAGGATGCCAGACCATTTCAAAGAACAGATCACCATAATTTTTTTAAATGGGCCACACAACGTATATTTCCTTAACCTCAGTCTTGGAAACATCTGAACCCTTTTGTCTGAAATTTTCCCAAATACACCAAGCATAGAAAATTTCAGCCCAAATAGTTAAAGTTTGGAAAAGTTATAAGAAACTGAAAAAAGGCTGATAATGAGGAGTGTCGGGCAACCTTAGTAATAGGTGGTGATACCAGTCCTGCCTATAAGAAAGTCTTGTTAGTCCACATGGTGTGAAGCTGCCTAGTAATAATCCCACATTAGGATGCTCTGTTAAGTAGGAGGAACCTTACACTGAATATAGGCATGGAAAGGAGTACAGACCCGCTCATCCTTTATTATATTAATGCACTAAAATCTTGAGTCACTGAAGAAAGAGATTATTTTTGAGAACTGCAATGACAGAAAAATAGCTTAACCTCATACTGGAAGAGTAAATCAGCCCCATCTATAGAACTGTAGATTAATGTGTTATTGCCATGCAGGGCCGGCTCTAGGATTTTTGCTGCCCCAAGCAAAAACAATTTTGGCCGCTCTCCCTCCCCCGTTTTATTCTTACCCCATCCCCAGCCCTGCTTCAACTCTGCCTCTTCCTCAAATCCCCAGCCCTGCCTCCTCCTCCCAGGCTCTCAAACCTGGGAGGGAGAGGGAGCAGCATGCAAATCAGCTGTTTTGCGCGCCACGGCCGCTCGGGATCTCCCCCTCCCTCCCAGGTTTGAGAGCCTGGGAGGGAGGGAGAGCAGCGGCGTGTGAATCAGCTGTTTTGCGCGCCGCGGCCGCTTGGTATCTCCCCCTCCCTACCAGGTTTGAGAACCTGGGAGGGAGGGTGAGCAGCGGCGCGCGAACCAGCTGTTTCACGTGCCGTGGCAGGCGAGCGGCAGCAGCGGAAGTGAGCTAGCGTGGCTGGGGCACATTTTTAGGGGCAGGAGGGGCGGCATTCTGGCGCCGGCCATGCCGCTCCTAAAAATGTGCTGCCCCAAGCACCAGCTTGTTTTGCTGGTGCCTAGAGCCGGCCCTGTTGCCATGCAAGAGTGCTCCCTTTGGATATGAGAAAATGCCAGAATACTCCCTTTGTGCAGTGTGACAAAATGATGATTTCAACCTCAACTGTAAACCATTCTTAGATTTATATAGGCCTGATCCTGCTTCCATTGAAGTCAATGGCAAAATGCCCACTGACTTGAGTGGGATAGGACCAGGACCATAGTGAATAGAGTGATCATTGCCTTCTAGCCTGCTCTGTTTACCTAAATTTGAGTAGCATCATGAGTAAATAACAACCCTCTCTTTCCTGTCACTCCATCCCCAACTTTTCATTTGCTTTTAAGTTACCATCAATATCAAAATACTAATTACACTCATCATTCCAGGATGACATTAGTAACTTTTTCTTACTGTTACTATAGATTATTCTGCTGTTATGCATCTGACAATCAGTTTATATATGTTTAAATAACTGAATATTCAATAAAATACTTTTAAAACATCCAAAAACTATCCTTGCTTAATGTTATGAAAACTAAGAAATGTGGTTTGTGATTGTTTAATTTATAAAAGGTCCTGAAGAAGCCGCCTTCAGCTTTAGCATCTCAGGTTTCTGAAATAGTGCCAAAGAGCACATCACTTGATGGAACCAAAGGTAAAAATGTGTAGAGTTAATTAGATTTTTTAAAATAATTTTGATGGCTGGATTTGAATGGAAAAAAAGAGGATACCTCCATCCCCTGCTGATTTTTTGCTTATATGTTCTCGCAGGTGTTTGTTAGTGCCCACTACAGCTCATGCTTTGCAAAAGTTCCCATTATGACCCTTGTTTCCACATGCTCATAGTTTTCCAAAATGTTCACCTCTGAGGTTGAAACTTTTTCAGCCTCCTTGTATTAGGATATGGTGGTTGAATATAGGCTATTCCCTTGGGCAGAAAATTTTAACCTCCCTTTTTTGAATGACTCCGGCAAAAACGGTTTGAAGTTTGAAACCTGAAGTTTGTCATGGACATAGCCCCCAAACCTGTGAACACATACCTAACTTCAGATACTTGTGTAATCTCATGGAAATCAATTAGACTATCTGTGTGCGTAAACTCAAGCATATGCAGAAGTGTTTACAGGACTAAGCCATATTCCTCACTGACTATTTGTGGCATTACATAGTGTGAGGAAGAGAGAAAAAAAACAAAATAGTAGTTATTTTATATTTGGAGAGGGACAACAATATGTTGGGTGCTTTATAGAGAGGTATGAAGACAAGAATCCTGCCCTGAAAAGCTTACAGTCCTGAAAACTCTTTCTCCTGTGTGTAGTCCTTTCTAATGCAAGTTGCCCTATTGAAGTCAGTTCTCAGGAGTAAAGTCTATTCATGTGAGTAAGAATTTGATGGATTTTCTCTTAAAAATAAATAAACTGAAAAGGCGAAGTTATAGTAAAATAATTATGGATAACAAGCTCCTGGGGATAGTTTGTGCCTCCCCCCGTGTTCTGACCAGTGCAGAGAACCCTGACAGTACTCACTAAATAAAAATATTCTGTAATATTATGTATCCATAAGAATAATAATACATGTTAATGTAATAAAAGTAATATTTGCTGATGTTTTGTTATTGCTAGGTAATGGTCTTGGCAGAAAAGAATCTTCTCATCAAGAAATGAAGTCCAGCGAGAGTAAGGATGAAGTATCCAAAGTATGTAAACTGACTTTGACTTCCACCATGTACAGATATATGAAATGTCTGTATATTAAACAAAACTGGTTAATAGTGCACTTTTCTCTTATTATTTTTAATTTATGAACCATGGCACAGGCTCATATTTCTATATAAAATATGAAAAGTTATAACTTTACTCAAAGTAACTACTCAAATTTGGATTTGTTTTCTGCGTTGGCTTTGTCCTCTGTGTCATCAGAATTATCCACAAATACCTCTTCATCGCATATTTCCCATGCTTTTAAATCTGCTTATTACTATATCCAGAACATTTCCAGAATTTGTTACTATATTGGTCCTACCAATATTAAAATGTTTATTTCTTAGGGCTAGATTATGTTAGCCTTATACTAAGTAGTACCTTACTCAACAAGCAGGATGTGGGAATATCCTGAAGACCTATAGAGAGCATGACTCTGGTGACACCAACCAGATTAAATGTTGCTATAAAAACCTCAGTCTTGATTATAATCTTACACTAGTGTAAATCAGGACTGGGCTCATTGGAGTTAGTAGAGTTACATCAGTGTGAAACCAGAGTGAGATCCAAATCTAGTAGAGTTGCATCAGTGTAAAACCAGAGTGAGATCCAAATCAGGCCTTTTAACTTTGAATTTCCTGATTTTTTTAAATGCTTCATTTTTCAACCCTAACATTGCCTAACATTAATTTTTGCATGTAATGACCAAGATCCTAGGCCAGTTTACATCTGCTGAGGATCTTGCCTTTATTAGTAATTGAATAAGTGTTTTAAGTGTGCAGTGGAATGCATACACTTTAACAATTAGTGCTCTGAACTTCCTGAACATGATATTAGTACTACATATCCTTTTAACTGCTCTTTTTCACAGTTATCTGTTCGTGCCTGTCTTGGTGCAGCATCAGAGAAATTGTTGAAGAAAGGAACAAATATTCCTGATGAATTGCTAGTTGACATCATGGTGGAGGCTATTAAGTATGAAATAGTGTAGTTTGCTTTCAAACATAATTATATGCTAAATAATTATATGTTTCTTAGGGGTAGATACTGCCATTCTTGCTCATGGTGAATAATACCTGATTCCGCGAGTAGTGCCACTGAAATAGATGGAGCTACTCGTGGAATAGTTTTTACCTCCTCTGAACTAATAGGCAAGTTGATCGAGGCATGCACCTCCCTCTAGAAATCTGTTATTTACTACTGTAGTTCCACATGTTGGCAGAGAACAGAAAATTGGCATCTTTTCTCATGGTATAAAGATCAGTCCCACAGTGTTTGTTCCAGAAAATTGCAGTCCTTTTGTTTTGTTTGTTTTTAGTCCTGTTTTCTGTGGTTTTCTATTTGGAAAATCTTTTGATTTCTAGTGTTAATTTTAATGACATACATTGTTATTTTATAGAATTGTCATAATATTTTGTTTTACCTAATTTCAAATTACAGAATTATGGAAAAACTCTTTATTATAAATGTTAATATTAAGTTAAAGTAGTTTCTCTACATGTTTATAGTTCCTTGTTTATGTTTAGACGAACACCACAGAAGAAGGGATGGGTCATGGATGGATTTCCAATGACAATAAACCAGGCAAAACTACTTGAAAAAGCACTTACAGGAAGTGATCCAGACAAAGCAGAAACAAAGGATGAGAAGTCTAAAAAGCCCTCCCTAGTTACAGACCCAGCAGCCCCAAAAGATCCCCCTTTATCCCCACCTGCATTAGATTTTGCTCTGTTATTAGACATTTCAGACACCACAGTGCTGGAACGCGTGGCTGGCATGAAAGGTGAGTTATACTTCACTGCATATATTACCCATATCATGATAAAATGGGAAATACAAAGTAGTTATGACACCAAGAGAGCCAAAGTCATTAATGTACTGCTTGGTTGCCATATGTTTACAACACCAAGGATCAGATTGGTTATGTGCGAGGAGTTTGTGGGCTGAATTGTAAAATCACATATAAACTTACTTAATTTTTATCACAAATACCAGAAACTCTTAAAAATTTACTTGTATCTTCCCTGATGATGATGATGGATAGGAATTGTGTGTTGTTTAGATTCATCATCAGATTTGTTCTCTATGTGCAGTTATAAAAAGAGGGAAGCTATTGGCTGTATTTTAATATTTTTCAGGCTCCTTTTGGGCCTCTGACTTCAGATTGTATACTCCTGCTACAGTGTATAGCTAAATATATATGACATACTAATCACACACTAGTTACAGAAGTTATCTCAAGATTTACCAGAATGTCTCACAATAACTTATACTCATTGGAGCAAAAAATCATTACTGACAGATTTCTCTAAATCTCACTAGATCTCATGGATACTATGCATCATTAGTGCAGGTACTTTCAAACTATTGTAGATTTTTTCCCCCTAATTTTCGAGATCTGCCTGCAGCCAAAAAATGCCGTGTTTGTTTATTTGTTAATATCTGCATTATGTTGGCACCAGCTGATGTGCAATATCTCACATAATTTAATGAAGTGTCAAGTAGAAAAAATATAGGATACAGCAAGTGCAGAAATATGACTAGTTAACTGTGCATGTGCAGACAATATCATTCTCTGAGGGCTGCATATTGCAATGATTGAAAACTAGGAGAGATGCAAAAGGGAGAAGAGGGAAGGTGCACACCCGAGCAAGTGGCACCACTACTCCCCACACTGATCACTGCCTTCAATATGTATGTTCATTTACTCCTGTGAGGATGCAGGAATAATTGTTTTTGACAAAATAGCCAAAGCACATTGTATTATAGAGTAGAGTCAAAGATAAGGTGGGCAACAAATGGCCACCCCCACACTCCACTCAGGGCTATGGAGGGACATATTATCTTGAAGAGAACCTATGTTGTCCAAATTCAAAGGAGAATGCCCCTTAAACGTCCAAAGAATGACATAGGGCTTGTCTTTACTACCATAGTTACCTGAAGTTAGTATACTTGAGTTACTCCGCTCAGGCTACCCTATCTCTGAGTGAGATGGCCACACTGGGAAAGCACAGTCATCTGATTAGCAGCACTGAGTGATTGGATTAGCAGTAGATGAGTTGCTGTTACATGAGCTGCTGCATCCCTAATGTGTTACTAGCTCAAACACCAGCATCACTCGAGCTTCAACCTATACCCTTTAACCAACTAGCTCAAGCCAGCTAGCTCGAGCTTAAAGCACCATTTAACTCTAGCTAGAGATTTTTATGTGTGAACAGAGGGTGGGTTAAAGGTAAAACTTGAGTTACAACTAGAGCTAACAATGCAGTGACGACAAGGCCTTAGAATTTTAGATTTGCAATTCTTAATCATTTAAAGGGATTGTGCTGCTAAAGCACTTTGAAAATTTGACAGTAAATGCCATAGTCCCAGGAACCTAATGAGAATATATTCCTAATAAAGTACTGTATTACCATCTCCTTTGTGTGGAATGTATGGAGCCAGTTTTAAAAATGAAGGAGTGAAGTAGCCAGTCGATGTTTTCATTTTGATAAACTTTTTAACAGGAACACAGAACAAGTCTATGTAGTAACTTCTTTCAATAGTCTCTGGTATTTTCTACTCAACAGATAAATCAGGGTCATCACAGATTCAGCTGGAAGACAGTTATCAAGCTTCAGATCTTGAACTCAAAGAAAGAGAGAAGATCGACTTAGTCAGGGACCAGATACAACATAGGTTTGTTATATTTAATACAGTAAGGCTCTACTTCAGCAGCGTATTGAAGCATGTCATTAATTTTGAGCACAGAGTAGTCCGAGTATACTTGACTTCTAATGACACCTTTCATGTACTTAAAGTTAAGGATGTCCTTAAGAAATTGCTGAAGTAGGTATCCTCATTTATTGGTATAGTATAAATGATTCCCAAAGATAATAATTCATATACTCTACTTTTCAAAGTCTTGAAAAGATTATTTTTCAAATTCATATCAAAACAGCTATTTACATATTTATATTATATGATACATAAATGCATGTTGTGTCTAAATTTGGCCTAGGGTATTAGATTTCCAAAATTGTGCTTTCTTTTATCTTTCTCTTTTATTTTTATATACAAAAATAGTACTATACTTTTAAATATTTAATTTTGTATAACAAGCAAATTTAAAGGGACAACAATCTGCATTTTTAAATTTGTAATTAGTTTATATTAATATATTAATAATTAGTGATTTTAGTGATGATGTAACAGAAGATTAGTTTAACCTGTGACCTTATCTACACTGGGAGTTCTGCATCCAGAATATCTCCAGGATTGGCATTAGATTTAGATTAGATACTATGCTATTAAATGTGTTTGTTGGGTTGGGAATATTTTATTTTTCACCATTTGTTTTAACATTTTGATTTTAAAATTATACACTGATATGATTTCACAGAATTGCGGGCTTTCTAGACAACTGGCCAAAACTGGAGAAATGGTTTTCAGTACAGCAAAATATTCTAGTGAAAGTTAATGGTGAGACAGAGAAGAACCTTCTGTGTAAAAGGGTAAAGGAAATCTTATTGGAGGAAATTGCTAAAAAAGAGAATAGAAGTAAGTTTTTGAATTTATGTTTTTCATATGAAAACTTTAATATTAAAATATATGGTTGGGCCTTTATAATTCAGAAGGAAGCTTTAAAAAATCTCACTGCCACTGAAAGGTATAATACTTTTGCAGGTTTGTGGAAAAGTGACACATTTTTCATTCTCACTGCAAATTTTTTTATATAGACAAAAACATTTTCTAACTATATATTTTATTGACAAAGACCCGTATTACACTGCGGAGGCAAATAGATTTCCCCCATTAGGTGAAATTTTATTATTTTGCCCATGAAAAGCTATATTCACTTGCAGAAATAGCAAAACTTTGCTTTGGATCAAACTCACAAAAATACCAACGTTGGAATTTTGGTGGTAGTTCAGCTGTTGTGTGTGTATTGATGTATACATGGATTGTGTAAGCCTGGGCCAAATTCTGTTTCCAGACACACTAGTATAAATTTGGAATAACTTAATTGATGTTGCTCTAGTTTTACACTGGTATAACTGAGAGAAAAAATTGTCAAGTTATGTTTAATTTTAAAGGGCATATTTTCAGCAAGTCTCTATAAATATACGGCTTGCGCAAAGGCAAATGGATGCACCCATTTTAAACGTAGCTTTTTTTTAATGCTAATCCATTTAAATACATAAAACAAAAGTAAAAACATATTTGTTGTTCGCACAGATATTTTATAAGATATAATAGTGAATAATCTTCAAGATTTATTGGTTCAAAATTAATAATATGTTTACAGTACCTCTTTTATCAGATTATATGTGTTTTATTGAAATTGTGTTGAAGGAAAAGACCTGGAAAAAAAAGAAGCTGAGAAAAAGCAAGAAGTTCCTACCCCTTTGCCACAAGCTGAGACACTAACAGTTCCAGCAGATAAAAATAAGGAAACTGAATCTCCTTCTCAAGATAGGGAGCCTATGCCTGCAAAATCCAAATCACCCAAAGGTTTGTCAGCCATAGCAAACTTATTTATAGAGCTCGCTCTTAGCTGTTTGGAACAGATCCTGGGAAATAATAAATATTTTCAGTGTATTTCAAAAAAGATTAACTAGAGCGTATTTCCTAGTAAATAATGGTCCCAAACTTCTGAACAGCCTGTCTACCTTTTCCAATTATATGAGTCAGTTTCACAGCTTCTCACAGATACTTTGAGAAGAGGTTCTAAAATGTTCAAAAGGAGCTGTCCTGCAGGTATAATTTACTTCCTTGAGGTAACTGAGTATTAATTTCAGCCTTTCCTTCCTGTGTTTAACCTCAGAGCTAGTACCCTCATCATCTGAGACAGCGCAATGTATATACAGGAAAGACCAAGTTTTCATTATCAACATACTAATATACCAATTTCTCTCTAATGCTGGTAACTCTGCATCTTAAAGGTGTCTCTGTTGTGTGTCTTTGTGGTTTTTTTAAAACTTTCCTTAGAGCTACCCAAAAATTCAGAATCCTTTAAGGACAAAAAGGTAATGAAAGATGAAGTACCCAAGGGAAAAGATGCAGCAAATAAACCAGGTGAAGTACACTTTTTTTTTTTTTTTTTTTACTGTTTTGGTAATTAACATAAGGTTGTATAGTTCTTACTTACCTTCCACTCCTCTCTTTAAAGATAGTGTTGATAACTGTTAATTAGGATGTAAGGCACACTGAGATATGGACAGTTTGGTGTAGTATACCAACAAAGGGAGATTCAGCCACTTCGTCATAAATTCTTGTAAATGTCACACATGATAGATAATTGGATAAAATGTTTCCAAGGAGTCAAGTGGGTTGGCTTCGTCTTCTGCATTTATGTGCGTGCACTTTGGCGTGAAAGCCTGGCCCCACTGAAGTCAATAGCAAAACTCCCATTGATTTGAGAGGAGCAAGGATTTCACACTTGGAGTCTGGAGGTGCTGCATAGGCTAGAGGGATGATGTGAGCAAAGCAGAGATATGAGTGTAGGGCTATTAAGTGAGGGAGCACTGGATGGAGCTTTAGGGCACTGACAGGGACATCACAATGTTTAGTACAGATATCCTTCGAGTACTTTATTTGGTCATCAGCTTATCTGCTTTCTGTCATACTAAGTCAGCACTTTCAGAAGCAGCTGTTCCTTTGGGGAATACTAGTTATGCTATTATTGAATGTACAGATTTGTCACAGCTATGAGGCAGTGAACCAAGATATGTCTTCACTAAACATTTAAATAAAAAGAATGGGACCACTGTATAGCATTTTTAAATGAGCTTATTGTACACAACATGACCCATTCAATTCTCTACTCAGTATAGCCAATATTATTTTACCATACCTTATGTTCTTGTCTGACTGCTCCCAGAGCAAAATTATTTGGCTGGAGTGCAGGTGACAATTGCAAATCTTGCCGCATTTATAGTTCCTATGGATGGTTTTCTTAAGTAGTTTTCCACATTTTCCTCCAGGCCACTAGATTCCCCCCTCCCCCCAGCTCCCTTCTTGAATGATCTTTTCTGATCCCCCTCTTTAGTTTACTAACTTTATCTTCCTTTATCTGCCTTGGTCTTTCCCCCAGTTCTTGTACCACTCATTTTCTGCTCCTTCCATACTTCTCAGTTTCCCCTTAGTGCCGGGGTTTGGATCCAAATTCACCTGTTTCTTTCCCCTTTCCTATATATCTGATTTTTCTGTTTTTATTCTTCTTCTTCCCCCTTTGAATCTTGCCCATACCATCTTCCTGCCCCTCCTTTTGCCCATTTCTCTCTCATTCCTCAACAATTTAAAAACACCTAGTATTTAGAAAGTGATCCAGTAGTGAGAGTGATTGTAAGTACCCATTCTTTCATTTTCCTTTTGCTAGAAATCTTTCAGACTATGTGTTGTGTATCCCCACTTGCAGGGTTCTGACCTATGCTTTACTTTGTACTTTGCAGTACATGTAAAGTTAAGAGTAGCGTGTATATCAAATGATCAGGGGGTAGCCGTGTTAGTCTGTATCTACAAAAACAACAAAGAGTCTGGTGGCACCTTAAAGACTAACAGATTTATTTGGGCATAAGCTTTCGTGAGTAAAAACCTCACTTCTTCGGATGCATAGAGTGAAAGCTACAGATGCAGGCATTATATACAGACACATGGAGAGCAGGGAGTTACTTCACAAGTGGCGAACCAGTGTTGACAAGGCCAATTCAATCAGGGTGGATGTAGTCCACTCCCAATAATAGATGAGGAGGTGTCAATTCCAGGAGAGGAAAAGCTGCTTCTGTAGTGAGCCAGCCACTCCCAATCCCTATTCAAGCCCAGATTAATGGTGTTGAATTTGCAAATGAATTTTAGTTCTGCTGTTTCTCTTTGAAGTCTGTTTCTGAAGTTTTTTTGTTCAATGACAGTGACTTTTAAATCTGTGATAGAATGACCAGGGAGATTGAAGTGTTCACTTACTGGCTTGTGTATGTTACCATTCCTGATGTCCGATTTGTGTCCATTTATTCTTTTGCGGAGGGACTGTCCGGTTTGGCCAATGTACATGGCAGAGGGGCATTGCTGGCACATGATGGCATATATGACATTAGTGGATGTGCAGGTGAATGAGCCCCTGATGGTGTGGCTGATGTGGTTGGGTCCTCTGATGCTGTTGCCAGAGTAGATATGGGGACAGAGTAGGCAACGAGGTTTGCTACAGGGATAGGTTCCTGGGTTGGTGTTTCTGTGGTGTGGTGTGTAGTTGCTGGTGAGTATTTGCTTCAGGTTGGGGGGTTGTCTGTAAGCAAGGACTGGCCTGCCTCCCAAGGTCTGTGAGAGTGAGGGATCATTTTCCAGGATAGGTTGTAGGTCGTGGATAATGCGCTGGAGAGGTTTTAGCTGGGGGCTGTATGTGATGGCCAGTGGTGTTCTGTTATTGTCCTTGTTGGGCCTGTCCTGTAGTAGGTGATTTCTGGGTACCCGTCTTGCTCTGTCAATCTGTTTCCTCACTTCCCCAGGTGGGTATTGTAGTTTTACGAATGCTTGATAAAGATCTTGTAGGTGTTTGTCTCTGTCTGAGGGGTTGGAGCAAATTCGGTTGTATCTTAGGGCTTGGCTGTAGACAATGGATCGTATGATGTGTCTTGGATGGAAGCTGGAGGCATGTAGGTACGTATAGCGGTCAGTAGGTTTCCGGTATAGGGTGGTGTTTATGTGACCATCACTTATTTGTACTGTAGTGTCCAGGAAGTGGATCTCTTGTGTGGACTGGTCCAGGCTGAGGTTGACGGTGGGGTGGAAATTGTTGAAGTCCAGGTGGAATTCTTCAAGGGCCTCCTTTCCATGGGTCCATATGATGAAGATGTCATCAATGTAGCGCAAGTAGAGGAGGGGCACTAGGGGACGAGAGCTGAGGAAGCGTTGTTCTAAGTCAGCCATAAAAATGTTGGCATACTGTGGGGCCATGCGGGTACCCATAGCAGTGCCACTGACTTGAAGGTATAAGTTGTCCCCAAATCTGAAGTGGTTGTGGGTGAGGACAAAGTCACAAAGCTCAGCCACCAGGCTTGCTGTGGCCTCATCAGGGATACTGTTCCTGACAGCTTGTAGTCCATCCTCATGTGGAATATTGGTATAAAGTGCTTCTACATCCATGGTGGCCAGGATGGTGTTTTCAGGAAGAACGTCAATGCACTGTAGTTTCCTCAGGAAGTCGGTGGTGTCTCGAAGATAGCTGGGAGTGCTGGTAGCATAGGGTCTGAGGAGAGTGTCCAAATAGCCAGATAATCTGGGCTTGAATAGGGATTGGGAGTGGCTGGCTCACTACAGAAGCAGCTTTTCGTCTCCTGGAATTGACACCTCCTCATCTATTATTGGGAGTGGACTACATCCACCCTGATTGAATTGGCCTTGTCAACACTGGTTCGCCACTTGTGAAGTAACTCCCTGCTCTCCATGTGTCTGTATATAATGCCTGCATCTGTAGCTTTCACTCTATGCATCCGAAGAAGTGAGGTTTTTACTCACGAAAGCTTATGCCCAAATAAATCTGTTAGTCTTTAAGGTGCCACCAGACTCTTTGTTGTTTTTATATCAAATGAAGCACTCTGAGTAACCCTAATGCCTAGGGTTAATTGAATTTAAAAACAGCATCTTGCCATGAAGTCATGGGGTAACCTCAAAGCATTATTGGTCCTAGAAATTATTTCAGTGTGACTCCAGCTCTTCCCAGTCCTGCTGTATAGAAACTGTAAATATTTTCAGTGTTCAAGCACCATCAAGCAGAAATTACATGGTGATACCTTGAAATCATGGTAACTATACTGTAAGTCATAATGGTAACAATACCATTTACTTTTTGTTAACATGGTAAGTAACTTGTTTCATTATCTTTCTATTTCTTCCACAGCAGAGCTTTAGGAAACCTAATTTTTTTGGCAAATCAAATAAAATAAAAGCTAAACTGGAAAATATCACTATATAGCTGCAAAACTACTGACTTCAGCTATATATTGGTTGTGGGGTGACACATTTGAACACCTGCAAACTTTATTTGACGGCAACTAAGCATCTTAGCTGTCTAGGTCCATGTATTCTTATGTAAAATATATTTGAGGGTACTAATTGTGCATTCATATTTAAGGCTCTGTTCGAGGAAAATCACCAGGGAAAAAATCTTCACCAGGTACACCTGAAGATCTACCTCCTCCCACCCTTGTAGGACCACCACCAATTAAACCAGGATCAGATGAATGGGTTTATATAGATGAGCCACTTCCCAAGGTGCAGCAGTTCAAGATTAGGAATCTTTTATATGACTATACTTTATCGAGTTCTATATAACTTTTTGTCCATTACAAATGAATTCATTTTTAAAGATATTTCTAATACATAATGAATGCAGGAGAGATTGTAGCATGAATTACAAATATAAATACCTAAAGAGATGAGATTTTAAAAATATGCTGCAACTCAGTGTATAGTATTGAAAATATCTGATAATTTGATAATGACATATATTAGAAGTTTATGGTTAATTCCTCAGAGTGACAATGCACATGGTTGACAAGATGGTAACACTTTCATAATATTAAAGATGTATCCAGAGTAAATATTCTATTTTGGCAGGGTATTTGTAATACATTATAACTAAGGCTAAGTTTTTGTCACTGATATTTTTAGTAAAAGTCAGGGACAGGTCATGGGAAATAAACAGAAATTCATGGCAGCCCATGCCCTGTCCCTGACTTTCACTAAAAATATCCCTGACAAAAGGGGTAGGTGGGTTCAGCACCCGCTGCTGCTGGGGCTCCCAGGTCCCCCACCGATAGCCCCCTCCCTGTGGGAGCTCCAGGGTCCCCCTGCCCCTGGGGCTGGGCTGTTGCGGGGTCCCCTTGCTCTGGGCAGCTGGTAGCTGCAGGATGCCCTGGCCACGGCTGCAGCTAAAGCTGGGTAGCTATGGGGAGTTCCCGTGGCGGGCAGCTGCAGGAGGTCTATCGGCTGCCTGCCGCAGCTGAGCAGCTGCGCGGGGTCCCCACACCTGCCTGCTGCAGCTGGGCAGATGCAGGGGGGCCACTGGCCATGGCTGGGCAGCTGCCTGGGGTCCCCCCGCTTGCTGTGGCTGGGCAGCTGTGGAGAGTTCCCCCATGCCCCGAGGTGGCTGGACAGCTGCAGTTCCACCAGCCCCTCCTCCCCGCGTGGTTGGGCAGCTGCAGGTTGGGGGCTGGGAGCTGCGAGGGCGGGGCTGGCTGGGAGCTCCAGCCCCGGGGCAGAAAATGTCACGGAGGTCAATGGAAGTCCCGAATTACATGACCTCCATGACATAATCGTGGCCTTAATTATAAATAAAATAAGGGAAATATATTGTTAACCTGATGTCCAGAGATACCTCTTTCCTATACTTGCTGATGGTGTATTTGGACAGGCTGTAGGAAGTATATAAAGTAAAGATTTGTGTATTTTAATAATTAACAGGAAATACCTGAATTTTTAGTACCTTATTGGGAAACGGTAGAAAATACTTATGAAAATACCATCAAAACTATACTTGGGTGTTTAAGAAAAGAACGGTATTCTGTGATTCACTACTTAGCAGATAATAGGTGAGTAACAGTAGTTTATTGCATTAGAATTCTCATTTTATATTAATCCTCTAGTACACTGTAAAAACAATGAGGAGTCCTTGTGGCACCTTAGAGACTAACACATTTATTTGGGCATAAGTTTTCGTGGGCTAGAGCCCACTTCATCAGATGCATGGAGTGAAAAATACAGGAGCAGGTATAAATACATAAAAGGATGGGGGTTGCTTTACCAAGTGTGAGGTCAGTCTAATGAGATAAATCAATTAACAGCAGGATACCAAGGGAGGAAAAATAACTTTTGAAGTGGTAAGAGAGTGGCCCATTACAGACAGTTGACAAGAAGGTGTGAGTAACAGTAGGTAGAAATTAATATTGGGGAAATTTAATTTAGGTTTTGTAATGACCCAACCACTCCCAGTCTTTATTCAGGCTACCACTCTGAAACCTAGTACACTATGTATGTTTTAGCGCTAAAACTCTTGTTTTGACTCACTGTTCACAGAAACCATTTTAAGGATTACCTGAAGCGTCCAGACCATAAGCAGGAGTTTGTATCTCAGTGGCAATCTGATTATAACTCCATTGCTGATGATCTGTGGGAAGATGAAGAAACAAAAGCAGAATTACACCAAAGGGTTACTGTAAGTAAATGGCAAATGTTTCAATTTATCTGTACATCTTTGTACATCTTTGAGCATTTGAATTCACACAGGATTGATGTAAATATGAATACTAATGTACTAATGCTACCGTGCCTAGGTAACTATTATATCAACCCTTCTCACTCTCCACCACCACCAAACAGCACCAGTCACCAAACAGAGCCCTGTTGGCACAACCCTTGCTGCCCAATGGCAGTGGCGGCATGTGGTACAGGTCTCAGAGCCTAGGCCTCTGATCGAGTATGTCCCCTCTCCCCCCCACTAAGCATGAGGAAGAAAGAGGAGGAAAGGGAAAAGCAGCCCCCACATGCTGAAAGAAAAGGAGTAGGGGGAAGGAAAAAGAAAAGTAGAAGGGGCACATGGAACACTTCCTCAGCCTTTTCCAGGTGAGCTCTCACCCCCTTCCGCCATCCTCCAGCCCCAGAAAATGTCTCCATTACTCCTGGCCCCATCAAAATTGCGGCCCAGCTAGCAAGGTGAACATTTGAAAAATGAAGAATTGATTACATGACTGGCAAAAAGAGAGAATGATTTCTAATATCAAAATGTCAGAATATACTTTTTCCAAGAGAATAGCATAAACCCAGTTAAAAACAATTTCAAGAGGCTAAAAAGAAATACTGGAGTTGGAATATCCCATATGTGATGCTCTATCTCAGTGGCAAAACCTAAGGTCACATGGAGAGAAGAATAGACTTTAAGTGCAGAATTCCAGGAGATGGAAAAAAATTGTGGCAGTTGCTACTAAAGAATCAGCTTCATTAAATAGAAAAGGAATGCAACTGTTCTTCTTAGAACAGGGGTTCTCAAACTGGGGGTTGGGACCCCTCAGGGGGTCACCAGGTTATTACATGGGGGGTCGTGAGCTGTCAACCTCCACCCCAAACCCTGCTTTGCCTCCAGCATTTATAATGGTGTTAAATATATTAAAAAAGTGTTTTTAATGTGTAAGGGGGGTCGCACTCAGAGGCTTGCTGTGTGAAAGGGGTCACCATTACAAAAGTCTGAGAACCCCTGTCTTAGAAGATCTGCATACAATGAAATAAAACTATTGTATTTTTCATATTGCATGTTACTTTAGTAATATCTCCTATTGGCCATAGTGATTATAATTTTATCAGTAGGCAAATAATTTAAATTAATACCTACTACTAGTGGACTGAACTTAGCCACTCATATTTCCCCTTCCTTTGCTTTCTTTTTACATTGACAGCCTGCAACTGATAAACTGGTAGGAGAAAAGGCTAGAGAAAAACTTACCCTGAGTCAAACTTATTGCTGTTGTGAAAGAGACAAAGTGGTAGTTATTTTAATATACAATGGCAAAATCTTTTCAGCAGATCTTTTCAAAGCAGTTGGTAGTCTGGTGAACCTTACTTGTATTAACTTTGTTAAAGAGATGAGTTTATTACATTGCAAATAATTTTCCAACTGTTTTGCTAAAATGATTGATTAGATCTGGCCTGAAGTGCTTGTCATCATATTGAAACAAAACGTTATAATTGCAGTGTCATTTTTTTGCAGTGCATTGCAATGAAATCCTAAAAGCTTAGGGAACTATCCTGGAGTTTAGTTATGGCGGACAGAGGACTTGGAATAAGCACTGTTTCTTTTTCTTTTCATTCTTTTCCTTTGTCAAAAATATGGTCGGTATACCAGTACCTCTGTTCTCAATTTTGTTCTTTTTTTATGTGTCTATATAGAAGAAATCTGGGAAATCGCCATTAGATAAAGGACTGAGTGCTTTTTAAGAGCAAAGCATGAGGGGTACCTTCTTTCAGGTTTAAAGGCCAGTGCAGGTGCATCTCCGCTTCAAAGACCTGTTTGCCATAAGTGGCTTTTGGCCCAGCAAAAATTATATTCTGGTCCCCAAAACTGTGACGGTTACAGCCTCCACCACCACCAATTCTCACTCCAGTTTTGGAGAAAAAACAGCTGGTACATTGTGCATTCATTGGTACCAGTATTACTAGTTGTGTCTTCTTACTTCTCAGTCAATCCATGCCCCTGGTGGGTCTCCAAAGCTAGATTTTGTGAGATTCAGGGCCTAGTTGATTACTTTTTGGCCAGGTTCGTTTGGATTGACTTTTATTATACTGAGGAAAAAGGTGTTTAATTAACAATAGGATTGAAGTAAGGTGCCTTTGCCATGCACACCAATATAATTTCTTAAATATATGAAAGATTGCCTAAGGTTTTACACATCAGTTATTTGCAATAGTATTTGTATTTAGGACCTGAGGGACCGTCTCTGGGATATTTGTGAAAACAAAAGGGAAGAAGCAGAGCAAGAACGTAGTGATATCATGAATGATGGCTGGTTACCAGATCATATGGGAATCCTGATGAACCATTTCTTTTCACTTATGCAGGTATGGTAAATTGCTAAATCAATATAGTCCTGATCCTGCAATAGTCCGGGCAGACTCTTGGATTAATGTATTTATCTCAATGGGACTTCATGTGTGTGGTTCCTTAAGACTATACAGTCAAGACCAAATATCCGTTTAATTCAGTCCTACTAAAGGAGGAAGCTGACTGAAGTGAGGAGTGAGAAAATAAAAAAAAGAAGACATGCACGTGCACTCCTGGCATTGTATTACCTTCTGGGCAGAGCAGATCAAGAAAAATAACATTATCATAGTCCTGTAAAAATAAATTTTCAGGCTACATTGCATAATGTTGCTATTTGCATTCAGCTTTCCAATCAAATGAGTTTAGTGAAATATCCTGGTACAGGTGATGCTTTTCTATTTATAATGGCCTCTGTTCTTAACTTAGCCTTCTAAATGCTATAATTATATACAGTGCTACCAGACCCACCTATTTTAAGATTGCCCAATACTTCCTTTTATAAGACCCTGTATTCTGTTGCTTTTAACTTTGCCAAACTTTAACCATTTGGGGTGAAATTGTATACGCTAGATGTCTTTTGGAAAATTTCAGCCAAAACAGTTCAGCCATTTCTAAGAGTGAAGCAAAGGAAAAAAACATTGTTTTGCCATTTAAAAAATATCTGGTCATTTTTTAAATTTGGAACATGGACTTGAAATTTGATAGGGATTGGCTTTTGTGTCAGTAATGTGCCTTTTGCTGTTCCTGAAAAATTCTGCTCACGTTTGGCCAAGTTATAAACCTTTGAAAAACCTCATATCACACATGTTCAGTAAAAACTTCTTAGCGTTTAACAGATAAAATCTCCAAAGGTATTGTCCTTAATGAACATGCTCCATCCCCTCACAGCTCTTAGTGACCAGACTGCTCATGCACCATCACCACAGAGTGACTGAGCATGCTCCAGCCCAGGGCTACAGGGTTGAAGCTGGACTTTCCCTGTAATTGCTGCTTCCAGTTGTTCCAGGCCAGGGCATGGACAGACACTAGAACTGAAAATGGAGACTCTCTAGCCCGTGCTCTCAATGACATCCTTCCCTTTTGGTGCCCAGGCAGCATGGATGAAGAAGTTGTCTGACTTGAATGCCTAGAGGACAAGATTCATACCGGGAGGGATGGAGGGAGGGAAAGGAGTAGACTGGGACAAGGAATCTAGTGAGACTAGAACTGGAGGTGAGGAGAGACACTGTGAGTGAGTGTTGGGGGGTGGAGGAAATTGGGACTCAGGTTGGGGACTGGGATTTGGTGGGCAAGGAGACTCACAGCTGCAGCTGAAGTCAAGTGAGAGCTGTGCTCTGAATATAAAGTGCTATCTAATGCTAAGTACTCTGAAAAATCAGATCCTAAGCTTCTTAAATTAGGCATCCAAAATTAGTGGATAGTTTTGACCTTAATCTCTCTGTGCCTCAGCTCACCCTCTGTAAAATGGGATAATACCATCCCCTCCCCTCACAGGGGTGTTTTGAAGATAAATAAATGTTTGGGAAACACCCTAATCAGTGCCATAGAAAAGCTCATGAGGAAATTCAGAATTCAGTATTCAGAGTAGGGTTTGAATAGTGTGCCATGAATAAACCATAGGCCATCCATTGAATCATGCAGATAAAACAAAATATTCAATACCTGATCTTAATAGAGCACCATCCATCCTGTGCACTGAATGAAGCAGGACTTCTATGGATAAAATATCATGTTATCATGTAATTTAAAACTATCATCATGCCTACACAGAAGGGAACTGAATTAAAGTTGCACAGGCAAGCTTAATTCTGTCATTTCTTAACTTTTAAGTGCTTGACATTGATTATATGTATTTTTGGAGCTCTTTTACAGTATCATATTTAAAAGTATACACTCTAAATATCACTTTTCTTAGATGCACTGACAAATGATGTTGTACATTTATATTTTCATCCTTTTTTCATGGGCCTCCATTCTCTACAGCATCAAATCAATCTTGTCCATGCTTCAACATCCTGAATAATTTTGCCTTTCCCTATTTAGTTGGGCTAGTCTCTTACTATGTCAAACATCAACCTTTCATTTGCCATCTTCAATTACTTGTTTAACCACTTCTTCTTTGAGTCGTGTCCCTATGGGTGCTCCACTCTAGGTGCACTAGAGCCCCCTGCACCTTTGATCAGTGATTTCTCATAGCAGTGTCCGTTTGGCCTGCTCATGGGTGTTAAGTCAGTCTCATGCCCATGCTGTTGTTATATAGCACTGCATGGGCGAACCACTCTCAGTTCCTTCTGAACTGTCTTTGCCTGAGACAGAGCTCTAGCAATTGTCCTATTGAGATTCCCTCAACTTTGTTTTTCTCTCTTACTCATGTAACCTATCTACTAGGTGCAGTCGGCAGCCACAAGGGCCAGGTTCAATATCTAGGGGTCCTTTTTACAATACAACTGAGCACTGGCTTGAGCTCCCCACCCAGTAACCTGGGAAATTCCAAACCACCCCTGGGAATCTCTAAGAGACAATACTTCCCCTCTTGCAATCACTGGGTCTGTGTGTAGTAAAGAAACTTAATAAAAAGAGGGAAGTAACCTGGCATTAATTTGGGGAAATGCAACAAGCATGATTCAGAAGCATATGATCATGAGCAAAACACCCACTCCAGAGTACTTTGGGCAGTGCCCTTTGCCTCAGGTTCTCACCTTGTGGTGAAGACGTCCAATAAACAACAGTTCCTTCAACTCCCCTGCATTTTATTGTTGGCCAGGATAACTTTCAATACTGAATGCTCCTCTTTAGCCTATCATCTGCCCCAAGGGTTATGTTGGTGGTAGCAACGCAACTCCACAGGAAAGATGTTTTAATATTCTCTTACCTGGACCATTGGTTGTTGAACAGCCGCCCCCTGGAACTGATGTCTCGGGCAACTTCCAAGGCCAGAGGACTCTTCCTCAAATTGGGCCAACAACTGTACATACAAAAATCCATCTTGACCTGGGTACAGAACCTAGAGTTCACAGGGGCACATCTTGATGGGGGCAGTGATAAAAAGAGCCTATCTTCCTCAGCACAGATTTGTGACTCTTTCCAACATAGCAAACAGAATTCTGCTTTGCCCCCAAACCACTATCAGGAACTGCATTCAACTACAGGGGCACATGGCAGCCACCACCTTCATTATGGAACATGCCAACAAATGAGCTGCCTTCAAGCGTGACTCAGAATCATCTGTTCACCCACCAGGCACAGTCTAAATATGCTTCTTTCCGTACCTACCTTCATGAAACAGTGGAAGGACCATCACAACGTTTGCACAGGAGTTCCATTTGCACATCTTCCCCCAGTGATCATTATAAAAATGGACACTTCTCTGTTCACATAGGGAGCACAGCTCAGCTCTTACATGATCTAGGGCAAGTAGAAGTCGCTAGAAATGATGCTCCAGGACTTCAGCTCGGAGCTCTGAGCTTCAGCCCTGCACGGGATGGCAGTGCTCGGGGCTTCCGCCCGGCAGGACCCATGGACCCCCTGAAACCAGCTTGTGGCCCTCTCGGGGCCATGTAGGCCTGGTTGAGAACTGCTGCTCTAGAGGGTGCAGGTGTGGATGCAGATGCATATAAAAGGTGGAGTGTGGATCGCGGGTTGGATATAATTTAATTGTTGCAGATGCGGATCCAAATTTTTGTATCCGCATAAGGCTCGTCTAGTTTGTTAGTGCACTTTGAGCTATCCTTCTTAGCAGAGTAAGCTAATGCAGGTTGCACCCACTTTGCCATGAACTAAGTTCATGTGTAGTCAAGCACTAAGTGTCATTGAAAGTTAATGGGATTGTGTCCGAAGTCACTGAGCTGCTTCTGACTTTTCCCCTCAAACTGTTACCTTCTAAGTACCCAAAACCTCTCCCCACCCCCGTGGAACTGACATGATATTTGCTACCATCACATTGTTCACTCTGCTTGTGGGTTATATCCCTTCCCCAACACTTACTTACTTCAGGGCATGGATCATCTACCACTCTGTGTACGTACAGTGCCAAGCGCAAGGGGTCTGCATTCTTGGTTGGCCCTTTGACATTACCGTAATTAACATGATTAATTATAATTTTACCTACTATAACCTTCATTGACAACGATGGGCAAAATTACTCATGCTAAAACTAGCAAGTCTGAAATTGTGATATCTATACCTTTACATTCAACAGCTTTGTCAGAGAAGGCAATAAGAATAGCAACAAAACAGGCAGAGAGTTCCTGATTGCTGAGATCCTCTGGTGTAGGTTTTACTATGGGATTCTATAATCTGTTCTTCAGGTAGCTATATTATTGTATCAGTATAGATTTTATATACTCATTTTAGCAAGGTCTGATATCCCTAACAAGTCTATATCAGATTTCCATCCACTTTCTTTGTTTTCTGTAACCAGCCAGAAGAATTTTTATCTTTAACTTATGGCCAACTGGCTGTTTTACACTATGAGATTTTTATTCTTTTTGTGAATGTGGTTTTGTTCATTTTCCCATGAATATGCAGTGCCGTTTTGTCAGTTAGAGACTCCGACACTACTGGTTTAATAAATCAAAGCATGACAGGTGCTAATGCTTTTTGGCTTCACTCTGAAATAAATAGATGTCTTGAACCTTACAAAATCCACTTGTTTTTTCTTTATACTGCTTGCACAATTATAATTCTTTCTTGGTCATTTAAACAAATTTCTTTTGCTTTATAGTATTATTATTAAAAGTTTTTCATAATTTGGATTAAAGATGTATTCAAATCTGTTTAATTACAGTTTATAAGCACATGGTAGATTTATTTTCATATAATTTTATTTATATATATGTGTCCGAATTAAATATCAATATATTTTTATATTCAAATTAAATATATTTTTCTATTTCATAGCTGATATTGTTATTAAAGCTTAGAAATATCTGTATTAAAGTTTTGAATACACTTTTTGAAAGTGTACTTTTCCAGTACATGTTGTAGTATGTATTTATTATAAAATACTTAAACACATATGATCAACCAGTCCTATTTTCTAGCCTCCATCAAGCATTCTCATGATGTAGGCATTGCTTTTGATATTATACTTCAGGGTATAAAAACAGAAAATGCTTTGTTCCATCAAGTTTTGAATGTAAATCTGTTTTCCCTTATGAAGGTTGAAGTGGACCGTTTCCAAGATACAAAGAGATTTCTACATGACTATTACAGGGGAATGGAAGGCAAAATGCCAACAGAGGCCTGTCAAGAGTTCACTAGAATCCCATTATTAGATATTGTTAATGTAGAGCAATCTGTAGATCAAAGCAAGTCAAGAAGGTAAAAACTGCATTGGAAAAAAAAAGTAACATAATTAATTTAGCATATAAGTGTGTTTGTGCATGTGTAACTGTTAAATAGATAGATGATGATGATCACAGCCATATGATAGATGTTGAATATTGTAATGTATTTAATTTATTAGACACTTTTGGCTGCCCCATCTAATAATAATTATAATATATGGAGATATACCTATCTCATGGTACTGGAAGGGACCCCAAAAGGTCATCGAGTCCAGCCTTCACTAGCAGGACCAAGTACTGATTTTGCCCCAGATCCCTAAGTGGCCCCCTCAAGGATTGAACTCATAACCATGGGTTTAGCAGGGCAATGCTCAAACCACTGAGCTATCCCTCCCCCACTCTCTGCAGTAACAAAACAACAAAAGCTGCCAGATAAAAGGTTCCTTCTTTTCCCCAAATTATGGCAGTTCCCCAACAAATCCTGCAACTAATTATAGTTCAATATTAAACATTCTGTTCTGGATCAGTGACAAAATTAAAATTTCACGAGCATGGCCTCTGAGGTTGGGGTCAACTGAACGTAAGTTAAAGCAGCCTTGCTGGGTGTGAGGAATTAAACACAATATTCAAGGTGAGTATACCATCACTTGCGTATAACAATGGCATAATGCTGTGCATAACAATACCTGTATTGATACCTGAATGGTTACAGTCCATCAAGACCCCATCAGTATATATATGAGTAGTTTAATATCAGTCCATCCAGTGTGTATTACTTGTTGTCTAGTCCCCTGTTTTTGTTTAGATCAGTCTTGAGTTCCTTATAAACCTTTCTACTGTGGACTAACCAATATGATTTTGTCATCCACAAATTTTACCTCTTGTGATCCGTGGGAGGGTTCCTCCTTTTTCCATTTGCTATAACAGACTTTGAAAATGGGATTCTGGTTCTTAATATACTGTAACTTAATTGCACTATGTAACCATATAGCACACCATAGGGATAGTGAGTTATTTCTTATTTTGTTTTTAAGGATTCCCATGGTTTCTCGTAGACCCCCTTCTCCTGAAATAAATGTCATCAAGCAGAAAAGCAAAGCAATTCAACTAAAGAGCAATAAGGAGGGGAATTCCTCTGAAAGTATAATATTTAACTTTGGGGCAGATGAGAAACTTATCACTGACACATGGCAAGCAGCAGTAACAGCAATATCAAATATGGTAAGAAATGCTTTGTTTAGTAAAGATTCACAGATTGGCTAAATAGTTAGATCTAAATCTTTCCAGTCCAAATACCAGACCCATGCACTGGTGCCGCGACTACACAGCCACATTAAAGCGCTGCTGCACAGCGCTTTATCATTGCTAGTGAAGACATACCCTCAGTTCTTCAGCTTCTCAGCCTTCGCTGAAGTCTAGCCCTGCTTGGTTACCAGTTGGACTACTTCCCCTGCTTCCTTTTAATACTTAAATCATTTGTTCTAAGAAATATTTAAAGCTGCCATCTTTTTCCTTCTTGCTTTTTTGCTTTAACAGCTGTTTCCTTATTTAATGACACTGCTCTACAGCCAAAATGCTTCTGAAATAGATGTAGTCAAACTTTACTAATTCTGGGTCACTGAGAACGAAAATGATGCTTAAAATTGTTGATTGGCTCTAGTTTTCAAGATATGCTATTGGGTCAGTAGATACGACCCTTGACTTGGGAATGGCAGAGGATAAGTGAGTTATAAAGGGAAGGGATCTCAATTTAAACCAGAAATGACTAAAATACATCTTTGACTGGATCTATGAATAAATCTATGACTGGGTTTGGACAGTACTTGCTTTTTAGGCAAAACAATGAATGATGCAGTCTGAAGCTGGTATTGCATCATACATCATATAAATTGCATCATGTTATTCCTAGAAGTCATGGATGATGCAATCATAACGAAGCTGACATCACTCTGCTGAACAAATTGCCCTATATCAGCTCTAGAAATCATACAGTGTCATGCTCTCTTATTTGTCAGTGTTTGATTTTGCAAAGGGACACATTTCTGTTTAGCCAAAGTGAGCAGGGATGCCTCGTACTTTTGTGAACAGAGCAGATAATTTCTCCTATGTTTGTGGTGAAATGACTTTTGCATCACAAAAGCACAGTATAACCACTATGGTTAAGAAAGCCTATCACCTTTATTTTGGCTGCAAAATTGGAGATCAGGACAAGAGGTGGGCCCCACACATATGCCGCAACACTTGTGCAACAAATCTTCGCCAGTGGTTGAACAGGAAAAGGAAATCTATGCCTTTTGCAGTGCCAATGATTTGGAGAGAGCCAACAGATCATACCAGCAATTGTTACTTCTGCATGGTGCCTCCAGTTGGGAAAGGTGTGTCAAAGAAGCAAAAGTGGACTGTGCATTATCCAAACATTCCATCAGCTATACACCCAGTACCCCACGGAGAAGGACTGCTGGTTCCTGATGCACCAGAATCATTCTCACTTGAGTCAGACGAGGAAGAGGATGAAACTTCTGGTCCTGAACCATCAATGTCACAGGACTCACATTTTCTCTCATCCTCCTCCTCTGAACCACACCTCATAACACAAGGTGAACTGAATGACCTTGTCAGGGATTTGGAACTACCGAAGAGTAAGGCAGAGCTGTTGGGTTCCAGACTACAGCAGTGGAATCTCCTGGCAGGTGATGTTAGGGTTTCCATGTTCCGTGACCGTCAAAAGGATCTTGTCCTATTCTTCTTCATGGAAGGTGATCTTGTAGCCTGCAACAACATCGATGGTGTGATGGCAGCCCTCAACATCGTTCACGATCCAGATGAGTGGAGACTGATTCATCGAAGACGAATCTTAAAGCTGTTTTTCTGCATAATGGCAATGTTTTGCCATCAATTCCAGTTGGTCATGCAGTCCATATGAAGGAAACCTATGACAACATGAAACAACTTTTGAGGTGCATAAACTATGACCAACATCAGTGGCAGCTTCGTGGCAATTTGAAGGTTGTTGCTCTCTTGCTTGGTCTGCAGACTGGATACACAAAGTTCTGCTGTTTTCTCTGCGAATGGGATAGTTGTGCAAGAGATTCCCACTACATCAAGAAAGATTGGCCACTCCGACAGTCATTGGAGCCTGGGAGGAAAAGTATTCAGCATCCACCACTTGCTGAATCAAGGAAGATTTTGTTACCACCGTACACATCAAGCTGGGTCTGGTCATTGACAAAACACAAGCAGCTTTCAAGTACCTCCGTGGAAAATTTCCAAGGTTAAGTGAAGCTAAGATAAAGGAAGGTGTCTTTGTTGGTCCTCAGATTCGTGAACTTCTTAGAGATGATGCATTTGACCATGCACTGCCTGGCAAGGAAAAGACGGCATGGAAAGCCTTCCAGTTAGTAGCAATACATTTTCTCGGAAACAACAAGGCAGACAACTACAGGTTGTTGGTGGAAAACCTCCTCAAGGCATACAAAAGCCTTGGTTGCAACATGTCACTAAAGATACATTTTTTGCACTCTCATCTAGATTTTTTTCCCACTGAACTGCAGAGCAGTGAGCGGTGAGCGATTTCACCAGGACATTGCAACAATGGAGAAACGCTATCAGGGCAAATGGAGCCCATCAATGCTTGCAGACTATTGCTGGACAGTGACAAGAGATGCTCCATTTAATGAATACAAGAGACAAGCCAAGAAGCGCCGAGTAGACACTGAATAGGACTAAACTATGTACATAATAGTTTTTTGCCTTTTGTTTCATAATACATTTTATTTATATAACTCTTTTGCTGATTCTTAAAGTGTTACATAAACAGGACAGGTGAAATATTATCATGTAAAGCAACCATAAACACATGAAAAGACCTAGGTTTACAATTTATGATTAAAACTCTATCTACACAATATACATAGACATAAAATGTAAAAACTTAAATATCTTAGAAACAGTAGCCAATCAGTTGTTTTAATTGTCATATTTGAATTCAGCACATCAAAATACATAATAAATAGCACATTTTATCTCTGAAGCAGACGACTTCTCAAAAATTGTAGGCCAGTGTAATCATATACTGATCAAATATGAAATCAAGAATCAACATATCTAATTTATATTATACATCCAGAGCAACCACTAGTAGAAAATAAAGGATAGCTTGTTCAAAATATTAATTGTATGTTATAGATACAGAATAGTTAAGTTAAAATATGAATATTAAGGTAACTGCTGAAATACAATCAAAAGAAGCAGAGGAAGAAAAAGAACGCCAGCAGCTAGAAAAGAAAGAACAAGAACGTCAAAAACCACCTCAGGCAGCAGGAGGCAAAGGTGGTGGAAAGGATGCCAAAGATGCCAAGAAACCACCTCCAAAATCACCCACCAAAAAGAAAGGTAACTGAAGCATGTGATTTTCTTTTAAAAATAGAGCATAAAACTATTCAAATTAAATGAACATATGTTAAAAAAGAGACTAACTACAAAAGTTTAATTCTTTTCTCACTTTTCTTTTGATAGTTCAAAACATGATAAATCAGTGTGCTGATATGGTAGTGATAAAGAAATCCATAGACTGTTGAGTGATAGTTGGGTGAATTAAATCATAAATAATATTTAGGGATAAATGTTCAAAGTAATACCAGAAAATAATACTTGCTAATCTTTTTCTGTGCATTGCTTTGGAAATGTACACATTGCAGTCATTTTATCAAATTATGTCAACTTTTTAAAAAATGCTGGTTCTTTTCTAACATTAATCTCCTGGTGTAGCTAAAAGCATATAAATACTTCTTACTTTATTAATAAGGAACAGGATAAAACTAGTCCAAGGCTATTATTCCACACTATAATGTATCAATCTTTATAATATGATGGATCAGTCAGGTCTGTCCCTGCTCTATCATCATTCTGACAAGGTATAAACAATGTATTATTTAATTGCATTCTATTAGCACCTAGAGTCCCAACCAAGATCAGGGCCCTATTGTAATAGGTACTGTATGTACACATAATAAGAGACAGTCTCTGCCTCAACGAGTTGACAGTCTAAATAGAGAAGATAGACAAATGGTAGGAGAAAGAAAGTATTTAAAAATGGGCAAATGAAGCACAACGAGATTATGTGTATGTCTACACAACAACAAAAAAAACCCTGTTCTCTGCCACAGACTACTTGTAGCAAGTTTCTTAGCATATGTCTACACAGCAAAAATATACCTGTGGCCCTGGTGTCTCAGAGCCCAAGTCAAGTGAGTCTGCTTTGTGGGTCTCATGCTGCAGTGCTGAAAATAGTAGTGTAGACATACAGGATTGGACTGGAGCCAGAGCTCCAAGACCCTTCCCCTCCTCCTTCCGGCACCCGGGTTTTAGAGGCTAAGTTCCAGCCCAAGCCTGAATGTCTATACTGCTATTTTCAGCCCCATAGCATGAGACCAAGTCTTTTGAGACTTGCTGCCACAGGGTTGTTGGTTTTTTTGCTGTGGAGACATAACTAAATTACTTGCCCAAAGTTACACAAGTAGTCCGTGTCAGAGATCAGATCTCCTGAATCTAAGTCAAGTGCCTTAACCATCTTCCCTCGCAATATAAGATATTAATGGATAAATTTTTCATTTTATGCCAAAAATATCTCCTGAGAGTGGAAGAGCTGATCAACTTTTATTTCTGGCTTTCACGTCCTAGGAGTACACAATACAATTCTTTTTTATCTTGTAGGCAGCGCAGCAGCATACTTACTGAAAGAGTGATATAACTTGCTGCACTCAATTTGTTACCTTTAGATTTGATCATTAGAGTTATGTTCAACCTGATATACTGATCTGGTATCATCCTGTTGCACCACCATAGCAGCTGCAAGTCAGTTGTTGGGGAAGAAAAGTTATCATTATCTGTACTTAACAACACTTAACAGTCAAAGTGCTTTGACTGCAATTAAAGTGCCAACACAGTATTAAAAAACAAAATTATAAAATAGCTTTATAATATTAGTGGTGGTGTTTTCATTTCAGGCTTTAGGTCCATCATGTAAAAATAACTAATAGGATGATTTTAAAAAGTTGCAAGGTTATTGCAGGGGGGGTTGCAGTACTCCTACCCTTACTTCTGCACTGCTGCTGATGGTTGCACTGCCTTCAGATCTGAGCAGCTGGAGAGCGGCGGCTACTGGCTGGGATCCCAGCTCTGAAGGCAGAACCGCCACCAGCAGCAGCGCAGAAGTAAGGATGGCATGGTACGGTATTGCCTTACTTCTGCGCTGCTGCCTGCAGAGCTGGGCCCTCAGTCAGCAGTTGCCACTCTCCAGGCACCCAGCTCTGAAGGCAGCAGCACAGAAATGAGGGTGGTATGGTACAGTATTGCAACTCTTACTTTTGCACTGCTGCTGGCGGGGTGCTGCCTTCAGGGTGGGGCGCTCGGCCAACAGCCGCTGCTCTCCGGCTGCCCCGCTCTGAAGATGGTGCAGAAATAAGGGTGGCAATATCCCAACCCCCCCTAAAATAACCTTGTGAACCCCCAGAAACTTCCTTGTGGGTCAGGACCCCCAATTTGAGAAACACTGGTCTCCTCTGTGAAATCTGTATAGTATAGGGTAAAAGCACATAAAAGACCAGATTTCACGGATCTCACGTGATGTGTTTTTCATGGTCATGAATTTGGTAGGGCCCTACTTATCAACATATAACTTTTATCACCATTTACTTCATCTCTGAATTTGACTGACACTTAGAATTCAAAAGGTACAGTGTGTACCTGAAAATTGTCACAGATTAATAGATTTTAAGGCCACAAGGAATCATTGTGACCATCTAGAACCCCAGTAGAAACAACTCCATTAGATAATCATTTCCCTTTAGCAATTATATTTTGAGCTCTATTAGTTACCCAGTTTTAATCCATTTAATAGGTGCTACACTGATTTATTATAGTGTTAATTTTTTTAATTGAGATGTCATGCAGTAATAATGCCTTACAGAAGTCTAAGGATATTATGTCAACAATCACATTTATTCACCAAACTTGTAATCTCATAAAAATGATATCAGATTCATTTGAAAATACCTGTTTTCCATAAAACAAATTGTACTATGCTGTACTGTCTACATATATGCAGTCCGAAGATTGAGATTTCCTTTTTGGTTAAAATATTTTCTTTTCTTTGCAGGTGTTCCTTCTCCAGCACCTGTGGTTGAAGCCACTCCCATTCCTCTAACACCAGAGGAACTAAAGAAACAAGAATTAAAGCTTAAAATGAAACAGGAATATTTTAGTGCCCTTGAATATGAAGGTATGTAACTAGTTCAGCGGGCTACATTGTGGAAGTTGGTCATCATTTCCAATTTAGATTTTTTTTTAATACTTGAAACTGTCTGCAAAGTTTTGTTGAAAGTTTGCTGAGTGAATGGGGGGTGCGGAGAAAAGGGAGAAAAGGGGTCTGAAGAATCCTGGAAACTTAAAAAAATAGTGTTAGACAATAATTTTTAAATAAATATATTCAAAATGGAAGAGAGAGGCTTAAAAGTACTTTCTCTTCTCTTTCCTGTCATCCTTCTACTATCAGCTGTTCATTGTAAGCAAACAAGTTAAATAATGTTGACCTCAGCAGTTAACCAATATTCATGATCTTCCGGGTTGTTTCTGTTAGAGGGAGTCAGGTATTTGTTTGTGAATAAACAGGATTGCATCAAAGAATGTATAAAGTCCAGTTTTCCTGAATACAGTAGGAATGAAACAGCAGGAGACAGTCCCTTTTCTCACAGTGCCAAGCCTCTTTTCAGCCAGCACTCTACCCAAAAACTCTCTCTCTCAGCTTTTCTCAAGATAATGCTACAAGAGCTTTTCTGGCTGTCTCTGGGGCTTCCTTCCTGCCTCCTTTATGTGCTTCTGGCATGTTTCTGTGCATGCACACACACACACATATACGCAGAACTCCCTCAAACCATAATCAGCCTTCTGCATTTGCGTTCAGTCTCAAAGGAGAACCCCTCCAACCACCTGGCTCAACTCCCACATCAGCCTTGCAGATGGCCTGTGTTTTGAGCAGTGGCCCCTACTGTTTCAGCTATCGGTTCTACAAAGGAGCTTCATTGCTTCTTACATTTATCCTGAACGAAGGGTGGCTGTTACACTCACAAGCGTCAACAATGTTTCACCCAATCTCAGCACAAAAATATTTTTTAAAATCAGATATTTGGAAGTAGGGAGGGGAATATAATTAACTTTAAAGAGGTAAAGACCTGCCTTGCAAAACAGCCAAGGGTATGTATCAAAGGAGAACTAAAACATACAGGGCCACATCTACATAATAGCTTAGTAACATAACTTGCAAATGCAGATACCACGGATACACCTGCAATCGTAATAACTGGAAGTGAAAATGACCAGTTAAGTGTCTAGATATGTTGAGATACGCAAGTCTGTGGGCGGTTACTGAGTTTTGAATTTTGATTTCTCACTGAATTTAGCAGTTTTGTGTATATGCCTTATTTTTAATTGTGTTCCTGGTCTGAGAGTATTTTCTGTTATTGGATTTTTTGAGACTTGTGTGATTCAATTTGATACTTACAGATTGTTATGTCATTGTCCCACTTGCAGACTGAGAGCAGCAGCTCCTGGAAAATGTGCAAAGAAATTACAAAGAAGGCAGCACTTGATTAAGCTGTACTGAAAAGCTTAGTGGATGTACACTAAAAATCCTCTGAGGTGTTTTCAGTTGCTTATACCTTTTTATTTTTACAGTTTTCCCTCCCAAATCAAGCAGATCTCAGAGAAAAATGAGTTAATGCCAAGTTCAAAATTTTAAACATCAGCTGTTTTTGCTGAAAATAGGAAGCGTGTATTTTTTTTTTCATTTTCATTTAACTCAAAGATGACTTTGAAGGGATTTTGTTCAGACCTTCCAAATACATTCATCTTTGTGTAGAATCTGCCTAAGGAAAGTTTCAGCCCAAAAGATGATTGTTTTGGAAAGTTATTATTGGCATATTGGAATAAGATCTATAACAGAAACTGCTTTACAGTTTTACCTATCGAAGTTACTGTCAGCAGCAACTACGTTTTTTGTTTGTTTAGAAAAACATTTTCTAGCAGTAACATTAAATTTAATGAAAAATTGAGAGGGTAGATGAGGCAATATCTGTTATTGGACCAATTTCTGTTGGTGAAAGAGACAAGCATTTGAGCTACACAGAGCTCTTCTTCAGGTCTCAAAATAGAAAATTGAGTTGAACATTGGATGCCTATGTGGATCTTTCAAGATTTGAGATACTCTTAGTTCAGTGTTACTCTTTGGTCTTCTTTCTTTTTCTTCAGGTTTTTCATTCCTCTATTTATCTGTTTTATATCTTTCTCTTTCTCACATTCCATACCCATTTTTAAGACATTTATCTTTTCCGAAGACCCTGTTTCTCTGTCTATTGCCTCCATTTTTAACTCTAAAATCTCTGTGACAACAAATTCTTTTAGTCTTTTTTCAGTCCTCCCATTTTGAAATGCCAGTTTTTTCTAAGTTACATGGAATTTTTTACTCATAGATCTCTGTAGGCAAATATTTCTTCTTTGAGTGCTTGCTCATGTCCATTCCATTGTAGATGTGCGCACATCAACGTGCACAGTGGTTGGAGATTTTTGCCTTAGCGGAATCCATAGGGTTGACTGTGGTGCTGTGCTCATGTACTGGTATATTAGGCACTGCCAACACTAGGCCCTCTCAGTTCCTTCTTGCCAGCAACTCCAACAGAGGGTAGGTAATGGAATGGACACGAGCAACACATCTCAAAGAACAACAGTTACAACAAGGTAGGTAACAGTTTTTTCTTCTTCGAGTGCTTGCTCATGTCGATTCCATTCTAGGTGTGTGTGTGCCCAGATGTACAGTCAACGGAGATTTTTGCCATAGCAGTATGCGTAGGGTTGGCTGTGGCGCCCCCTTGAGTGCCACGCTCATGCGCTGGTATGTTAGGTGCTGCCGACCCTACGCCCTCTCAGTTCCTTCTTACCGCCCGTGACGGTTGGTTGGAGCGCCTTGTCTTGCATCTTGTAATGCAAGAGCATTAGTGGTTCTTACAACCCATTGTTCTGTCTCCGTTTTTTTTAGTTGATAGGTACTTAGTTAGACCATTAAGTTAAGGGTTAGAGTAGTAGTTTAGGAATTATAGTCCCAGCTGGGACTTCGCCTTGCAGCGGGGCATGCCCCATTCCCCAGGCTTTAAGCCATGCTCATAGTGCAGCTGGCTGGTGCCCATTAGTGACCCCCACACTAGCTGTTTGAAGTGTTTGGGGGAGTTCCACAGAAAGGCCAAGTGCAGGATCTGCAAAAACTTTCACCCTCGAATTCAAAAGGAGCGGGATATCCGCTTGAGGGCCTCCTCATGGAGGCTGCGCTTCATCCTGCTTTGGAGCCCTCTCAATCGGACTCCATGCCCGGCACTTAGGTATCAGTGCACAACACACCGCTGGCACTGGAATCTGCCCGGCACAGTTTGGGGGCTTTGGGCAAAGGACCTGTGTTAGGCCACGTGCCCATTCCGGAGCCACTTGGTGATACCACTGCGGTCAGACCTCCTAGCCCAGCCAAGGAGCCACCTCCGGCTCCCGGGAGTGGCAGGGGGTCCCGGCCCCTAGTAGGGTCATGTGTGCCCAAAGCGGGCCCGGCGGTCAAAGAGGAAGTAGGTCATCCGGCACCGCAGATGCCAAGCCAGGTGATGAACCCAGCTAAGGCCCTGGCATCTACGGACAAGGCAGTCATGGGACTACCCTCTAAAGAAACGAAGTGTCCCCAGACAGCAGACGTCGATCCACATCACCGCAGCCTTGAATCCCAGCACTGCATCTTCGGTCCCCGGTTAAAAGACACCGGTCCTTGACGCCAAGGTCTCCACCTACATGGCATGGGACACCTGAGTCATGACGCCAGTCCCATACCCACAGTACCATCAGGCCTCCCACCAGAGATTGCCACGGCGCAGATCACCATCACCTAGGCAGTCTCCCAGGCGTAGATTCTCACCTTCCTGCCTGTTGCGTGATCATTCCCAGTCACGGCACGGTCTGCAGCTCCCTGGTACTGCTCTTTGGGCAGGCACTGATCCTTACCGGGGTAAGGATCCTCTCCTTACTGGTCGCCGGCAAGGGTCAGTCAACAGACGCAGGCATCTACAGCTCTGCCCTGGTCACCGGAAGGGCAATGCTCCAAGTCAGAAGGAGAGTTCAGCCCCTCACCTATAAAAGGTGAATTACTACCGGCCCACGAGACCGGTGTGACTCCTGCGGTGGCAGCGTGGAGGCAGGGGCCACGGCCTATTCAGTGGCAGTACTGGAACACATGGGGTGTACCTTTTATGCCAGTCCCATACTCCCACCGTTCCTCTCAGGCCGCTTCGGACGAGCTACCCCCGGCACAGTCGGTGCATGGTGCTGAATCGGACGTGCGGGCAACACAGTGGCCCCCAACGCCCAAGGAGCTGTCCCCAGATGAGCAAGGGGAAGCCACTTCTCCCCCTGCGGTGCAGTCATCTTTGTTGTCTCCGGACAAAGCAGTGACAGGCCCCTCGCAACAGGCCCTGCTCAAAAGGGTGGCTGCCATCTTTGCCTTCCATCTGCCGCTTGAGGGTAGGGTCGGTTTTCACCTAGGACATGACTGCCAGGTTCCTCAAGGGCCTCAAGCACTTCTACCCATATGTCAGGGACCCCGTTCCTCCGTGGGACCTGAATCTTGTGCTGTCACGACTCATGGCACCCCACTTTGAGCCTCTGGCTTCCTGCTCTCTCCTCCTTTCCTGGAAGGACAGCTGCCTGCCAGGTCTCTGAGATTAGGGCGCTTACTTCGGAACTGCCCTATATGGTCTTTTACAAAGATAAGGTCCAGCTGCGGCCACATCCAGCTTTCCTGCCCAGGTGGTCTGACAGTTTCATATGGGCCAGGACATTTACTTACCTGTCTTTTTTCCAAAGCCACATAAGTCGGAGGAGGAGGAGTTTAAATTGCATTCCCTAGATGTCAGGAGGGCACTAGCCTTCTACATTGACAGGACCAAGCCATTCCACAAGTCAACACAATTGTTCGTCTTGGTAGCCAACAGGATGAAAGGTCGTCCAGTGTCTGGTCAAATAATTTCTTCTTGCATCATTTGCTGCTGCTACGATGAGACAAAGGTGCCTTCTCTGACGATTGTAACTGCCCATACAACCAGGGCACAAGCCTCTTTGTCAGCTTTTCTAACCCAAGTGCCTATCCAGGACATCTGTAGGGTAGCCACCTGATCGTCCATCCACACGTTCATGTCCCATTATGTACTTACCCAGCAGGCTTTGATAGAGCAGTGCAGCAAGCTGCTAGACTGTGAGCCCACCTCCAAGGATACCGCTTGTGAGTCACCTAGAATGGAATCGATATGAGCAAGCGCTCGAAGGAGAAAAAACGGTTACCTACTTTTTTGTAACTGTTATTCTTTGAGAGATGTTGCTCATGTCCATTCCATTACCCGTCCTCCTGCCCCTCTGTCGGAGTTGCTGTCAAGAAGGAACTGAGAGGGCGTAGGGATACTGCTATCGATACCGCTAAGGCAAAAATCTCTGAGTGTGTACGTGGGTGTGCACACACCTAGAATAGAGTGGATATGAGCAACACATCTCGAAGAACAACAGTTACGAGAAGGTAGGTAACCGGTTTTTCCTCGCACTAAAACAACCAATTTTCACAAAGAGGGAATTATAATAATAAGTATGGATTTGTGAGATATAAAACAGCTAGGCTTGGAAGGTCCGATCCAAAGCCTTGTAAAGTCAGTGATTTCAATGAGCTTTGGGTCAGGAACAAAAGAACAAACATTGGTTATGGTTCCCATAAAATTTGTATCATTTGAGATTTGCTTTTTTCCCCCTTTTGAAAAATCTGAGAAAGGAATGGTCTCTCTCTGAAAAGATTTCATTTTTTTAAATTACCTAAATATTATTGATATAATTTTTAAATAAAAGGAACACTTCCTCTGTAGAACATCTACATTTTATGTTCAAGTTTTAAAGGAAATGTTTTGAAATCATCCCCAGCAGACTATCTGGCTTTTTCACCATTGAGTTTCTAAATATAACACTTTTGTCGGAGGGTACTGTCTTAATTAATGTCTTCTTATCACCTCTTCCTTCGACATCAGTTTGGTTAACTTTGCTATATCCTTGTGATATGCACGTTCTGATATCAACAGTAGGTATATTTTGTAAAACAAATTCTGAGTGAATTAAAAAACATATATAAATAATATATGAACACAGGAAACCTAAATAGGTATTTTGATGCCTGAGTGCAAGTTTCGGTGCTTAACTTTAGATGCCTATTTTCAAGTAAGCTTGAAAATAGACTTCAGATTGTATAAATAAATTATTATTATGAAATGACTGTTTCAACAGAGGAAGCTGCAAAATCTCGACTACAGCTGATAAAGACAAAGGCATTAACATTTGTTGAAGAACTAGTAATGAAAGCGGAAGAAACTTACAAATATATGGAAAAGTGGCTTGGTGCCAGGTTCCTTGCAGAAATGTCCAGGTAATATATGGCTAATTTTTAAATAGACCAGGTATTTTAGTAGAATAGAAAAGTTATTGTTCAGACAGGTGACCTAATCAAATAATTTGTAAAAATGTACAAAAATTAATCATTTTGCTTGCTAATTTTACTCTCAGGATTTGGGACTTGATCTTGCCTTATGATATATGCCCTATAGTGCTGCATACATTGGAAAGTTAAAAAGTGTAGTCAGCAATATTGTACACAACTGTTCAGTCTTATTTTTTTCTTAGGAAATACAGTTACAGTTATGAGCACTAGTAGAGAACCTGAAATTTTGTTCCTAGGAAGCAACAATATCAAGTAGTGGCTCCTGCCACCTTGGAATTTTGGGATCTTGTTTGCTGTGCTTCTGCCATTCCAGAATCCTCCACCTTTTGTTAAACCCACTGTGTATAGCAGTTGACAGAAGTTATTTTAAAGATCATAAGAACATGAGGGCCTGCTTTGTGACACAAATTAGTCTCCAGTGCCCAAGAAGTGTGTAGATTTGGGCCTAATCATGACTCCCTGACTTTCATGTAGAGGGGATCTTCTGCGTGCAGGTCAGACTCTTCCCACTGTAATATCCAAGTACTTATTCCTCCACAGCAGTATTACTCCTTTCCCTGCAGAATGTGCTCCATAGATCCATCAGTCCATGCAGGGGCACATGACAGGGCGACAGGCTGAAGTAGGTAGACAAGGTGAGGTCAGGCAAATACACATCACCTCTTTTGCCCTATGGAGTTCTGAAAATCTCAACATGTACTATTTTTCCATCGGGTTTTCTCTGTGGCTGGGATTTCACTTTAAATGGACTTCCCTCAGCAGTCACAAACAGAGCATGCTGCCAGGATGTAGTGAGAAATAACTAGCTTGGTCATTGACCCCCCCCCCTTCCCATGATCCACACAGAGGATTTGTGGTCCTTAACAGAGAAAATCTCCCATTGATGAAATATTTCAGAATTTGACTCAAAGTTACTACTATCTTACATTTTAAAGTAATAATTGCTTCCTGCATTTCAATTTTTAGTGTTGACAAATTAACTGAGATTGCACGCCACCACGTTGAATGTTCTACGAGAATCCAATATGAATTGGTTTTAGACGAGACAGACTTCTTCATAAGCAATGATGTAAAAGTAATTCCAGATCCTATCCCTCCACCACGGCCTCCACCTGTAGAGACATCTGTAAATGGTACCCTAACTATTTCACAACTTAGCACACTCCATAAGCAATTTCTACAGGTGGCACCTAAAGGTAGGAAAAAATATTCTTACGCATTCATAAGAGAATTAGTTACCTAATCAAGATTTAAAATAACTGTTAGGAGCTACTAAACCATTTTTGATACTTAGCCAACAGCATTACGTACACTAATTTATGCTAGTAAGTTGAGATGCTACTACTGTTATTAAGAGCAAAGTCAGAATGCTGGTATCCAGCATTTAAGTGATCTGTAAGAGTCTTTGATCTGAGTTCCTCTATACTCAAATCTAAAGTAACTCTTTGGAACTATCAGTATGCTGTGTGTGCTTTTAAAAGTGGTGTCAATCTTGCTTAACTCAGAAATTCTTAAAATTCATAAGGTAAGAATCATTTTCAAATACAAGTTTTTAATTAAATGAATACTTCTGAGTTCAGTGCAGATGGCAGCCATGTTATTAAAAATGACATCATTTATGACATTGGTGCCTTTTTAGCCAAAAGGCATCAAAGCATTGGTTGAAATATCTTGAGCTTGCAACACCTCTAGAATGCCTCTTGTCAATATACAGCAACCATTCCATTAATTTACAAGTAGTAGGTCAGATATCTTTCTTTTTTTCCTGCAACACTTGGAGATGAAGCTTTTAGCTCTGTTGTGGTTCAGTTACTAGATTCAACAATAGTTTATCCCACAAACAGCTTAACTGTAGAGCCAACCAACAATTTCATGCAATCAGTGACCCTACAGCAGTCTCTTTACTTAATATAAACACACCTTCGAAATGTGGGAACTCTGGGTAAAAGATTTTAAACTAGTTCCAGCATGATCTAATATTGGTTTTAGAATTATGCAAAATAATTTGTGTTTAAAAATTAAACCTTTTATTTAAATATATATTTTTCCCAATTAGTTACATCAATATGAAATGAAATGGAAAATAGTTCACAATCATTTACACAAGGATTCATTACTGACAATGTCACAAATTATCATCTTTTGTAACAAATGACCGCTACCACCAGTCCAGAGTGCTGGAACAATTTGTATACTGGGGGTGCTGAGAGCTATTGAAGCAAATTGTAAATTCTATTTGATAGGAACCACTTCAAACCAGGGGGTACAGCAGAACCCCCAGCATCCCTAGTTCCAGCACCTGTGCTGCCAATACAGTCAGAAATATCTTGTGTAGTTAAACATCATAATCAAATCCACCCAGTGTAATGCATTAAAGCTCACGAAGTCCCACTAAAGATGAATTTAGTCCTTAAGTTGAAATACATTTCACTGTATATTTACAGAGAAAAAGTGAGCTCACCTTTTGAACTTGAAAACTTTTGGCTGAGAAACATGTTTACAGTTTTCCTTTAAAGAGATGTCTATCTTTCTGTCTTGTGAACGTGAGAGAGAGCATTCCAAACTGCTCTGCAGCAAATAAAATAACAGATAGTATAGTGCATATAACTAATTATAAGAAGCAGGGAATATCTTATATTTGCATTCATTTATAGAGTTCCATAGGAGTAAAGCAGACTTCACAGACATCAAACATGGCTGGTCACTCCCTCAAGGAGCTTTTGTTTTAGATTTATTTACTAGATATATAAGACTATAAAATATGTCTAACACAGACTTTAACACCCTTAACATTTCTATATAGTTAAATGCAGCAATAATTTCCATCATATATTGATGACAACCAGTTAAATCTTGTAGCAAAAAAAAAAATGTAGAATATCTCACCTTCCTCCAATGTTTCCCCTTAAATAGCATCCCCCTCCAGTAAAAGAAAGGTCAACAGACTCAAGCTATTCTGGACCAAGTGGGGAACAAGTTCCAAAGTCAAGGGGCCCTCATTGAGAATGCCCTACCAGCAGTCCCCTCTCTTTTAAAGCCAAAGGGACACCAGTTCAAGAGCCTCCACTGATCTCTGCAATGACAATATAACACAGGAATAGAGCTGATCTCTGAAGTAGGCAGGTCGCGGGCCATATGGGCTTTGTTGTTGTTGTTTTATGTTATTGGTATTATGGTAATGTTAGTGGCCAGGAACCCACAGGATCAAAAATAACTCGTTAAATTCTACCTAGAAACCTACAGGTACCCAGTGAAGATAACAAGCAGTGGTGTAATGTCCTGATAGATATATATCTTCCTTAACAAATGGGCTGCTGCATTCTGCACTTTGTTCAGCATTTGAATGGATTTAAGATGTAGCCCCACAAAGAGCACATTGCAGTAATTTACTTCTGTAGTGACAAAGGCATGACTCATGGTAATAACATACATATCTTCCCCCTCCCCTGCCTCCCAAAATAAATCAATAAATCTCAACCTCCTGGCCAGACACAAATCAAAGAGAACAGTCTGGTTCCTGCTGAAATGTGATCATCCTGCAGTAATTAGGAATCTAACTAGATACTCCATTTGCAATTGTGAGTGAGAAGTGAGAGACAGACACCTTAATCAGAGAAGCAGATATAATCCTCACCATATCTTCCGATTGGTTTCCCCAGCCAATCAACATATCTAGATTGAGCTTTAGCGAGCTCACTTTCAATACAGCCAAACACTGGAAAAGATAATTTACTGTACTATCTGGGGCAGAAGGAACAGAAATAATAGATTGGAATCATCTGTCTGTTGAAAGCAATGCAGCTCGTGCTATCTCACTCACCCTCCTAAAAATCCTATATAAATGTTGAACAAGAAGGAACCCTGCAGTTAGCACTTTCACGGAGAAATGGCAATTGCCAAACGTTACTTTCTGGGAACTTTGAGAAAAAGATTGAGGACAACCCTGTCCCTTCCCCCATGGTCCATATATATGGTCCATAGCAACTTTATATCTAAAGATATCAGCATGCACAGCCTTTATTCACTGATAGGATGAAGTCATCAATCAATGCGATCAACATAATCTCTGTCCCGTAACCTAGTCGGTACCCCAGTTGAGAAGAATCAAGGAAATCTGAGCTATTTAGGTAATTTTAACCATGAAGAGAAGATTAGGTACAGGACTATAGTTAACCAGATAAATCAACATCAATTTTTGGCATCTTGAACAAAAACCTTATCAATTGTTTTTTAAGAAAGCCGGCAGCATATTCTTAAAAGAGGCACTGACAGTCTGCATTATCACTGGATTCAGAACCTCCCCAGTTTTCAGGAAGGACATGAATCCAGAACTGAGGTTGATCCCCCTCCAGTACTTCACAGAGTACCACTGGCTGAAACAGATGGCAGCATTTGTCCCCCAAACAGTTGCCCTGCTTCCACAGAAGCAGACAGTTTGGTCAGAATCAAAGTGCCTCCACAAAGTAAAAGGGAGTTTCCTCACAAACCAAACTAAAGTCATCCTCTGAGTGAAGTCAGTTGGATTGTCCAAGTTATCAGTCATCTGAAAAAAGTCTGTAGAACAAGATTTTGGGGATGGGATGGTAGAAGAAAAAATCTTTTTCTTTGTCTCCTGCACAGCCACAGTATAACAGCTTTAAAAACCCCACTGAAAACAATAATAGAGTAGTCTGTTGGAAGAACAGTCCTCTCCTTCAAAGTGCTCTTGTTCCATCAAGAGCAGACCATCAAAACAGTTCCCATGCCCTAATGAAAAAGGTATGCTGCAATCTTTTATTTCTGCAGGAGGTATTGGTCCAAAGACATAGGTAATATATCCAGCCAACCCACCTCCAATCCTTATCCAAATATTAGCTCAAGATTGTGGTCAGCCATGGCCCTCATGGAGGACTGAATTTATTCAGATGAATAATCATCAGAATAGACGTTTAAATGGCTGATCATGAACGGTCCAGGCGAATCTAACACTACAGCAGCAGGGACTCAGATAGGAACACTGGTGTGATCTGTATGCCAAGATTAGTACCATCTTTTATCTGGGCTGTCGCACATAAGATGGACATATTGTATTCAATCCATTTTTGGTGAAAGACCTATGCAGTAGATTGGATACAAACAGCACAGACTCGCCACCTCCTCAGCAATCCTCTTCAGTTCCAACTGTACAAAACAGCCAAATGAGACCAACTGCACCAATACAGGTCCAGCAGTATTGTCCAGCCAGGTTTTGGTAATGTGCAAAGTTGGAAACCTCATTCTTACTTACATCATGGATGGTGGAAACTTTATTGACCAAATAAGCTAACGCACAACAGCATGAGCCAATGACTTCAGTTCTTGTCTGCTGATATGCCATTCACCAGAGAGATGACAACATTGGGATCAAAACTAATTGGTCTTAGTTTATATCCATATTAGTAGTAGTATTTGTAGTATGGTAATGTCTTCTAAGCACTAAACACATATAAGTATAAAAATAGATTATCCCTATCCCAAAAAGCTTACATTCAATGTATATGGCAAGAAACAACAGGTGGATAAAACCAACAGACAAGGGAGGATAATATGACAATAAGACAGTTATGATTTGTGTAATACAGAGTGATCACAGCACAACAGCACACCTCTTTAATTTCTCCCTCTCCTGTCTCTTCTTGTCTTTTAGCACAAGAATCTAGGCTCCCTAGTCATTGAGGCCAATCACACTCATCCAGGCCACCAACAACCCCTAAACTTTTAGAGCTCTCATTGTCCCAACCAAATAATAATAATAAGGAATAATAATTATAGTGCCTAATCCTTCAATCCTAACTCATGTGAGTAGTCCTCAGATTACTTGTGATACTAAAGTCACCAGACTACTTATGAGTATGGGCTATAGGATTAGGCATTAATACAGATACTTACAGATATATAGTAGCTACAAATATTAATCCTAATACCTCTATGACATATGTACTATTCCCCACCACTAGAGCGGTTAAGTGGCAAGGCCGCACATTTGGATAAAATTAAAAGAACAAGTCTTCTATAGCAGCAGTTCTCAAACTGTGGGTCGGAACCCCAAACTGGGTCACGGCCCCATTTTAATGGGGTTGCCAGGGCTGGCTTAGACTTGCTGTGGCCAGGGGCCGAAGCCAAAGCCTAAGCCCCACTGTTTGAGGCCGAAGCCTGAGGGGTTCAGCTTTGGGCAGTGGGGCTGAAATTACAGGCCCCCTGCCTGGGGCTGAAGCCCTTGGGCTTTGGCTTTGCCCCTTCCCTCCCCCAGGCAGTGGGGCTTTAGCCCCCCCACCCGGGTGGCAGGACTCAGGTGGGCTCAGGCTTCGGTCCCCACTCCTGGGGTCATGTAGTATTTTTTTTTTTTTTTTTGTCAGAAGGGGATTGTGGTGCAGTGAACCCCTGTTCTATAGCATGTAAATAACAAAAATCCTAAAATTGATCTGAAGCCTCATCAGAATCCAGGCAAAGGATTTAAGAATCAGAGTACCAAGTTGACTGGGTATAACATTACTGTGATTATATATAGCAGAATTTTGAATTAAATGCAGTCTCTCAATTAACTTCTCTGGAAAACCAGAAAAGAGAGGAAAAAACAGAAGAAAGAATTAATTTTGGAAGAAACAGAGATGTAAAGTGCCTTTTCACATGAAATTTGGATGGAAAATATTTTTGAAATGAGAAAAGGCTGATATATTTAATAGATTGACAAAATCAGAGGAGAAAAGGCAAATCCAATATATTTTAACAATAGGGTGAGGACATAAAATTCAGTCATATCAAAAATCAAATTTTAAACAGTTTTATGTTTCCTAGGACTGTAAAGTATTAAAGAGCTGCTGGTGCTTCACAGACAACTTTGTTCTGTCCTTCACCCTTGGTTCTCTATGGAGACACCTTACTAACAACTCTGAGCATCGATGGAGAAAAAAACAGATTTGTACTGGACCTAGATTTATGCTGGTGCAGTCTCTCACTTAACAAGGAAACCTAAGAAACATTTTTATGTTAGTGTCATTGTATTAATTTGAGGTGAATTTTCAGTGTTTGTTGGGTCCATAAAGTCTTTTGATCAGTTTTCTTATGGTAATTTAATGTATACCCCGATGAATGTGCTGTATTGTTCTCTAGTAAGGGTGTCCCTGTTCTGTAATAGACGACCCAGGACAGATCTGAAATTGAGCCACTAATTCCCAGTCAACATTTTTCTCTTCTTTTTTTCCCCAGTCTCTTTGGATATAGTCTATCTTGTCAGCAAAATCCAACTGTCTATTTGTTTGTCTGATCCGATCTCCTTTGATTTTCTTCAGCAGCACCTTCTTATGACTGGATTAATTTCCAAAAATTTGTTTTCTGGAACTTATTAATATTTTACTAAATGTGCCCCAATGAATCCTATTTTGAATTCTGCATTTGCATTTCCAAATTAACTAAAATAAATTCTGTCCCAATTCTTTTCTTCTATTTATAATTGATATGCTTGGCATGTTTGTAGATTCTGCCATTTCTTCCTAATCATGACCTGTATGAACCATATCAGTCCAATTTGTAGAGCTAGCCATTCAACTGAAACAACCATGAATCAAGTCTTTATTTACTTCTCTATTCTAAATCCAAAAATCATTAAGAATACCTGTAAATTTAGACACGGTGAAAAATAGACAACTTAGACCTGAGCGGCTCTCCGGCATTCAGGGCAGGTACAGTTTGAAGGTTATCTTTCTAATCAATCATGACAGATTATTTGTAGTAAGAATTTATCCCAAGCCTTATTATTTCAATATTTACCAAATATAAGACAGCCAGTGGCCACCATCTTCTTATCACTATTTGTGTCAAAAACTGCAGATACTGTAAGCCTGTCATCAGTTTAATTTTGTTGCATCATTGGATTTGAAATAGCTAAATTTAAGACTGCATTTAATTCAATTGAAAGTCTGTCCTTCAGTGGGAGTTTTGCCTGAGTAAGGAATTCAGAACTGGGCCCATGATTTCAAATATCTTCTATACTGTATACTAAAAGGTGTTCATATTTATGTCCATTTCCCAGCACTTTTTTAGTACAAATCAAGATCTATTTAGCTGCAATTTGATGTTAAATATGAGTGGGAGCTCTAGTTTTGTTTGTAGGGATAGGTAATCAGAACTCCATTACTAGTGGTTCTTTTGATTCTTATTTATCATTTACCTCTCTAGTTAGATCTCTTACTTAATCATGTAGGTTTCATTCTTTTAATATTTCAAAAATCTGTTTGCACAGCTTAAAATCTTCGCTTGTACATAATTACCTTATATCTAGAAGAATCCCAAAGAGCTTTACGTACATGTTTGTGCCTACAAATATATTATATGTATCTATTTAGGGCTTAAGATATTCATCAGCAAGGTATACGAAAAATCTGCCCCCCCCCCCCACTGCACACACATGAATATGCACACACACAATTACTTCGCTCATTTGCCCACTATTTAAATACCACTGCCTCTGATGATGAACATAGCCAGCCCTTAGCAACATCAAGAGCTGATCAGAAATTATTGAAACTTGGTTTCAAATACAAAAGGGGTAGGGAGACTTTCATTAAACATTTTCCCTATTTTTCAACCAGATCTGATAATTCTTATCTTAATTGTTGCAAGGGTCTTCTTACTGCTTCACATTTTGCTGCTCATATAATTTGTCATCTCTGTCATTCCTGTGATATCCTTTGGTTTGGGCAAGTGCATTGTTTACCTCTGAAATTGAAACAAGTTCAAAATCTATAAGTGATAACTTTTGAGGCTCTTTAAAAATTGATCTTTGTATTTTCAGGGCTTGTCTCGTGTGTCCTCTCTAATAATTCAGGCAGTGTGATTCATCTTTACTTCTTCCATCCTTATTGCTTGCCCTTTTAAAATGGTTTTTCTTATTCACTTGGCACATGTACAAAAAATTTATTATTTGTTACTGGGTTTTTTTCTATCGCCTTTAAAAATATAATTTTATTTTTACTTTGTAGTTTTATTTTATTGTTGTAACATGCCTAATTTAGTTCAAAGGACATATTTGCTATGTTATTATATGTTATCTGGATTCATTGCTTATTGAAACATGTTAACACTTAAAGTTGTTGTATATATCAGTAAATAATTATTGACTTTGGAAAATAGCTTAGTTAAAAATAATTTTACACATTATATATCATTTTTTTTACATTTATTTCCCCTCTGTCTTCAAAACAAACAACCTCTATATGAAACTAAGATACTTGAGGCATATCTTCAACTGGTGTAAATTGTTATAGCTCCAGTGATATGACAATTTGCACCGGCTGAGGATCTGCCCATAGTCCTTACTTCTTCGCCATTCATCTGCTGGTGCTGCTTATTCCCCACATAATATTAAAATCCTCTACCTGTAAATAGAGAATATAACTTTTGTTGGAAATAAGGAACTATGGCAGAACTCTACAGCCATACCACCTCAAGCTGTCAACTTGTTAGACTGCATAACCAAGGAAGTGTGGGGCAGTCAGACTAGTTACATGTAGCAGCATCACATTAGCAACTCATATTTAGTTTATGGTTCATTATAACCCCCAAATCCTTTTCAGCAGTACTACTACCTAGACAGTTATTCCCCATTTTGTAGTTTTGCATTTGATTTTGCACTTGTCTTTATTGAATTTCATCTTCTCCAGTTTATCAAGGTCATGAATTTTCAATGTGTCCTCCAAAGTGCTTGCAATCCCTCCCTCCCAGCTTGGTGTCATCTTCAAAGTTTATAAGCATACTCTCCACTTCATTATCCTAGTCATTAATGGAAATACTGAATCGTACCGAACCCAGGACTGACCCCTGAGGGACGCTACTAGATATGCCCTCCCAGTTTAATAGTAAACCATTGATAACTACTCTTTGAGTATGGTCTTTCAACCAGTTGTGTATCCATCTTCTGGTAATTTCATCTAGATCACATTTCCCTAATTTGCTTATGAGGATGTCACACGGAACTGTGTCAAAAGCTTGCAAACAGAGTGTTACCTTGATGTAAGTAATATTTTGTTACCAAATTCCCCGTGGAATTTCATTTCTTGTCCTAAAAGGGTGTGTGTGTCTTTGGGTGTGAATGAATGATAAACCTGACACAGTTACTGAGGTTGTAAAGTGTTTTGGAATCCATCTAGGTGTATGACGATATAAACGACATTATCATTTTTGGCCAAATCCTTGGCTGAAGCAATGCCAGTAAAGAGTATTGCATTCCTTATTGCTATATAAGCCAACTACATATTAATAGTGAGGCTAGAAAGGTGACAATAATGCAAATAATAATAAAAGCCCAACACCTGGTCATAGGGAATGAGGTGCAGAAGCACTTGGATCCCAGTCCTTCACTGGGCCCATGGACCTTAGGTCTGCAATATCTTCCATGTAGCTGACTTCCACAAGGGAAGAGGAGTTATAAACTAATCAGAAAGGTTAACCTCTTGTAGTTGGGTGAGATTCACTCGGAAAACCACATCCTTTCATTTCCTGAAGGCTCAGTATTCTGTTCTGATCAATGATGCCATTTCAGAGCTGTCAGATAGGAGTGTTGTACTATGGAGGTGTGTCCTCCTCAAGGCCCCTCTGATTGGCTATCAGACAGAAGGATTCAGCCCCACACTCCCTGGTGAGAGATCAGGAATCCACTAAGCATACTCAATGCCGTAACTATATAAACTACAATCCCATGTAGAAACAGTCATGGTCTCCACTCTCTGGGTATATGAAGGAGGTGGGTAGAGCATAATCACTAGGCAGCAGCCTCTGAAGGGGGAGTTCATCTCTTCATGATGCTCTTCAGTGTCTCTGGCTGTAGAGCACAGCTGGCTCCATAGCTTTGACTGCATTTTTGCCACAAAGGCTCTAGGAACCAGGATTCAAACAGCTAAAACAAAAAAAAATCACATCTTCATACTAAAATCCTCAGTTGAAGGGGACAAGGGAGGTGAAAAACAGAAAATATGATAGTAAATGTAGCAACAGCTCTTTAAAATAATCATTGATAATGGAAATGGATTTAAATGAGAAAAAGTTAAACGTGTGTATGTAGCAATGAAAATTTTTACAATATTAACAATTAGAACTGAGAGGGAAGAATATAATTTCAAAAGACTGTGAGTCTCAAAGCAGGGCTCTGAGGTACTCTAATATACAATGGGCCAGATTTTCCCTGTTCCTATTGAAGGTGTGGGATATGGTGCAAGAAGCCTCCTTCTCACCCTATATCCCTCTGGCATACCCTGTGAAAGAATCATAAACAATTGCATTGCCTGTAATTACGTGAATGCAAGTACTGGTCTCTCCATTTGCCTTAAGGGTGCACATCACCATACGTGGGAGGTGAGACATAGGTTGTCATGAACTCATCACCCCAGGGCTGCACTCTCTATTCAATGGGGAGCCAGTGTAGAGTTCAGGATTTCTGTCCTGAGCGCTACATGGGACTGGTTCTGGCTATCTGCGATATTGCCTTTCCTCCCATGATCTCCCATTTTACACCAGAACCATGAAATTATCTGCTGAGTATGGGAGGCAAGTAATAAAATTGTACTTCAGTTGAACATTTTTTAAGAAGGTCAAATCAGTTGGGAATACAGTAGGACATTTCATTCATCCAACAGCAGATTTTGCATGTATTCACTTAAGAGCAGCTGATGGATGCTTATGAGGAGGAAAGAAAGAAGACTGCTAACTCCTAAAAGTTCGGATTATATTGCCTTTTTTCAATTTTGAAAATCAAACAATCTCTATAAGTAAAGAAAGGAATTTAGTGAGGGGTCTACATCTACATATCTCATGACCACCTTGGTTGTAAAGGTATCCTTTTCATGGTTACAATGGGTGGTTTATCCTGGTAGCGCCCATCTCCTCTCCTCTCCGTTTGCAGATGGGGAACTGAGGCATAGAGAGTTTAAGTGGCGTGCTCAAGGTTACACAGGAAGTCTGTGGCATGCTGCGCATTGAACCCAGGTGTCCTGTGTCCCTGGCCAGTGCCCCAACCACTGGGCCATACTTCTTCTTTAGTGAGGAGTCCAGTTTGACCCTGATTCTGCAGACACATGCTTAATGATTTGCAGGATTGGGCCTACACCAGGATGTCTTCTAACACAAATACCAAGAGATGAAGATATAGGTTCTGATATGTAGTTTGTAGATGGAGGTTGTCCAGTGGTCTAAGGAACTATTGAATGAGCTCATGCTCATAGCTATTTATTAATTTAATTATCAATGGGCAGAACTGCACATGAGAGATTATCCCTATGCTAAATTTACAGCTACTGTTAAAGCTAAATAATAAACTACATACAACTGGAATAAAGCTGTTAAGTTTTAAAATCCCACATCTGAAAATTAAAGTTAATTCAGTAAGTAGAAATTGACAGCTAGTTAAAAATTGCAGCAAAATCTGTACTGAACAGCCATTCAGACTGCCAGAGACCAGTTGTTTCCAGAAGGTGATCTTCTAGTAAAGTGAAGCAGAAGTGTGTTTTAAGACAAAAGGTTGCTATGAAGGGTAGTCTGTTGTGCAGGTTTCACTCTAATGTAGAATGCAGGTGAGTTAGAGCCAATAGAAAAAGGTACTATAGAAGTTTCAAATAATCCAGTCCATTTATTTCACAATATAAGGTATGACTGGAAAACATATAGGTTATTACAGTGGATATCCTGCTTTTTGTACTCTTGGGTCTGTGATTCCAAATGAATTCTCATCATTCAAGTTTTCTGAGCTGTTGGAGCACACACAGAGGGTGTCTTGCACACTTCTTTTAAGTTCCTCAGGCTGCACCCCAAATTCCAAGGTGATTTGCTTTCTGACATCTGTCAATAGAGAAGCTTCCCAGGATTTGTCAGCACTTCAGTGGTAAGGGTCTGCTTTGCAGTGATGCTGTACAGCATTTTTTTCCTGCATCTTTTTCCTTGGTCAGGCTCCTAATATTAAAGGCTTACTCTGCAACCAGTACTCACATTGGATATTACTTGCTTATATAAGTAGTTTCATGAACTCAATTTAGTGGGACTACTCAATTCAGCGGGACTACTATTGAACAAACATTAGTTGATTTGAGGAAAGAATGCACAATCAGGGCCTAAAAAAGTACGTTTGGTCTAAAAAAAATTTCTATGCCTGGCTCCTATTTTTTGAGGAGCCCAATTACACTACTGACCCTTTTGGAACTTAGTTCCTATGTTACTGCTCCATTTAGAGCATAGGTGATTTCTGTGCCATGAGTGCATTGGTCTTTTTTTGTTTCACCAAATTGTCTGGTGTTTCAACAATGGGGGGAGGGATAGCTCAGTGGTTTGAGCATTGGCCTGCTAAACCCAGGGTTGTGAGTTCAATCCTTGAGGGGGCCATTTAGGGATCTAGGGCAAAAATCTGTCTGGGGATTGGTCCTGCTTTGAGCAGGGGGTTGGACTAGATGACCTCCTGAGGTCTCTTCCAACCCTGATATTCTATGATTCTAACAAGGCATTAACTTATTGGCTTTCATGATGCTGATTACACAGTGAGATTAGGCCTCAACACATTGAATACTCAATATCTTGAGCATCGAGTCATGAATCTCCTCAGCACAAAGATTGTTTCTTTTTAGATTTCAGTTTTTTCAATATGCCAAGTGTTCATCTGCTCCCATCCCACAGTTCAACTCTTTAGATCTGAACATCAGCACACTTGCTGCCTTATTTTCTTTTTGTCTTGCTGACCTCACTTATAGGGTGGAGAAAGGAAGACACTCCAGCGGTTTCAGAAAATGCCCATATTATAATTGTATTAAATTCTTCGTGGACAGACACAATTACATCAGCAGTCTCAGCAAAGCCATGACTAACTGGAGGAGTGTGATTATATGTCACCTGATGTCAGAAGTTCTAGAAAGCATTTAAAAGCCTTCTGGGCCCTGTCGAAATGGAAGGGACTTGAAGTCAGAGTTTCTCATTACAGCAACCAGATGCCCCACTATTCTCTCCATTGTCCACCACTGTGTCAACAAAAATGGATAAGTACATTAGCTAAATGTCTCTGCTAAAAGCTAAGCAGCAAAGTTGTTAAAATTTTGACCATTTAAATTGTCATTACTGTCCGAGTAGCATAGCATTGACTTGTATGTTGCAGTTCACACCTCTCAGAGCAATTTTCAGGCTGTTTGAAGACTCAAGAAAAACACACCATACCTGTTTAAATTTAATTCACATGGAAAGAGTTAAGGCAATCAAAAGGTCTAAAAATTTAACTTTTTAATGAAAGCTTAGATTTTACTGCACAATTCTTTGGCACAGGATGGACTGGTTTATACAACAGATTCTTCTGTCTTAGAATACACAGTGCACTGCCTTGAGTGACTCATTCTGTTGGTGCTTCACCCCACTTCCTCCTTGTGAAGTGAGACATTGCCTTAAACTGTGCTTTTCAGCCCATGTCAAGAGGGGACCAGCTTTGTGTATTTGCTGGCACTCAACCAAGACTTCTGGTGACCCTGCTTGAAATAGTGTTACACAGGTATATGAGACAGTGGATCTTAAAAAGTAACAGCAGGGGATATCACATGATTTGATGTCTTCTACCAGACAAATTACTTTGATGATAAGATGGACCTTTGCACTGATATCGGTACCTCAAAGCACCTTCTTGATGACAAGGCAGAGAAAAACCAGAGAGAGCTTTGTCTGTGCTTAGTGTTAAGGCTTGTGCACTGTTCCATCAGAACCTTTGTCACACAGCCAGTGCTAGTCTTAGCACACTTACCACTGGCACTCCTTATGATGGTGTACTCAATGGCTCCTTGTGACTGTGCTACTAATGCCAACTCTTCCACTGGCACTACAGCCTGTGATGCCTGTTTGGGACTGAAGGGACACCTGTGAGGAAGAAGACAGGGGGGAGTGCTATTATGGCACAGAGGAAACTAGTGACTCTTCAGAGGTCAAATATATTTACACAAGGGAAGATAAGTGTAATGACTGCCTTGCAGGATCTCACTTTCCCAAGTTTTTGAATTGGATAGCTAGGTCACCAGTTTTCCTTTAAGACCTGATTCTGCCACTGTTGTACAGTACTACTCAGCAGATATATTCAATAAATAGCCCCTTTTTCTTCAATGGAACTTCTTGTGGAAAAGACCCCTACTCACGGGGTAAGAGTACAGAACTTATTCCTTAGTCCCTCACTAGAAGACACTAGGGACTGAGATTGATCAATTCTTAGATCATATTCCTCTTTGAATAGGATTGCACTAATCATTACAATAGGGTGTAATATACTATGGAGCAAACTCACAGAGCATCCCCTTGTGCCAGGACACAGCACTGCAGGGGTTCTTCTGCTCTAGCACCCAATATTGTCCATCATACTGGTGTTGTAGCAGTCTGCAGCTTCCATAGCCTGCCCTTGTCACCTCACTCCCCTTCTGAGGGCAACAGAAAAGTCCAATGAGGAAAAAATCCAGAGTCCAGTCTTCTTTATGCTAGGCCTTTGACCCCCATGTGGCACTCATCTGTCTTTTGCCTCTTTCAGTCCCACGGCCTGCACCTCTCCTCCTGCTGGAGGAGAGAGGAGAACCCAGGCCCGCCCTCTCCTCTGGGTTCCAGCCCAGGGACCCTGTCTTAGGTAGCTAAGAACTGCTCCTTCTAATCCCTTGCTGCTTCTTCAGGCTGCTCCTACCTTTTCCCTGTTTTGTCCTTGTCTTTCACAGGGGCTGCAGATTCCCCTATTCCTGCTCTGGAATTCTGTATCCTCATGTCGCTTTTCCCCAGCCAGTTATTGAGGAGCTTCCTTAAGGCTACTCCTGGCCTCTTTGGTAGAAGCTGGGTTGTACTTCATAAAGCCCGTTTTTGTCTTGCTTTGTCCTTAAGACAGGATTCCCCCACAGCCGTTTGTTTGGAGCTGGAGTTGCAGTTCAGGCAGTCCCTCATATCTCTTCTTAAGACAGGAGTCCCCAAGCTCTTTTCCTTGTAGGTGGGGATTGTAATTTAGGTTAACTGTAGAGCCTTAGCCTGCTTTTACTTCAGCTGGTCCCTTTTCCCCTACTAGGCTGCAAGCTTGGAGGGTTCAAGCAAGCCAGCCTTCAGCTGGTATGTCCCCTACTTTGAGGGAGAAGAAGCATATATGCTGGTTTCCTTCCTCAAGCTCGTTCCTGTTGGCTGAGAGAGAGGTGAGTCTTGCCTTACCCACTCTGCAAGGCTCCTTGTCCCAGGCCCTGAAAGAAATAGTAACGGGATTCCCTCCCAAACATTGCTTCTTTTCAGAACCACTTCCTCTCTTTCAATATCTCCTATTTCCTCCATCCTTATATAAATCAGACCTCCGCAAAATCTTAAAGGGACATGCCATGTGACGGGGTGGGCTGACCCCTAGGCCTTACAACTCATAAGGGGACAGACTACCCCATCACACCTATTCTGACCCACTTTGTGGTGGCATCCTTATTCCATTCTAGCTGTTGCTAAGGCAATAGATAGGAAATATATGCTTACTCAGATGCTTCTAGTTACATCCTCCAAAGGCCTATTGAGAGTTTGGTATAGTCTGCTATAGCCAGGGCTAAAATGGGCTAGGTTTGTAGGGCAGCATCACCTGATCATGACTTGGGACACTAGTATACCCATGCAGAAAGACCACATGGTTGCTTTGCAAATCTCCTGCATGGAAAGAAATCCAAGGCTTCCTGCCATAGTGGATTTACCTCATACATAACAGGTTTTGACAAGACCTTAGAGTTGCAGCCTTGCCATGTCATAACAGCAGTTGATTTATTCAGACAATCATGGAGAGAGCATTCTCTTCTACTGTATTAGTGTCAAATATATGAAAAGATGAAGTCATACTGAATTAAACAAAAAGACTGACTTGCTAGCTGACATTTTTCATTGTGCCTTTATGATCTGAGTGGATGAAAGACCCAAGGAAACAAAGGGTAGATTTGTTTTCTTTGCTCTTGATCAAGCCTACACATTCTCCCTGAAAAGATTCAGATTTGATATCGGTCATATCTTTTGTGTTACCTACATATGAAGGCCTTATGAGCACTATGTGTATCTAGAAAAATAAAAATTAGAGTCAGTTGCTCTCTCTCTAGATAGTTGCTGTCTTTGAACCCTCAGAGAAGATATTTAAATTTCTTGTGTTTTTCCTAGGTGAGAGAATCAGCAAAGATATGAGCCATTTTCTACTAGATGTGACTGTCTTGTTGCTGTAGGCAGTTTATATTATGAGCTGTTGCCAATGCACACATTTACCAAGAACTATTAGATTTTGGTTTTAGAGAGGAATCAAATTATATTACTGTTGGTTTAAGCAGGTATAATTCCTCTGACATCAATGGTCTTGCACCTTCATATGCCATTAGTGAATTTGGCCCTTGTTATATATTATCAGCATTATGGAAACTTTCTGTTCTAGGTTGTCCAAAGTTTCAATCCATGCCTCAGTAATTTTATTTTACTTTTTGGGATCTCTATTAGTTTGTTTGTTTGTTTGTTTTAGAGGTGTTTATCCATGACCAGTCCCATTCATGGAGTCTTTTCCACTCTCTCTGTCTCATATTCTATTATATGTATTTCTATCTAGCTTGTGATGATACAAATATATTCTCAACAGTTTGTTGAGAATTTTTGATGTTATATTTTTATTTTAGAGACATCCCTGGAGAGTGGGGAATGTACCAGAAATGTATTTAGATTAGAGAAAATTGCTTATTTATAATTGCTGTTTTCTAGCAATATGTGTTGTGATAGACCACCAGTAATCTGCCTTCCTGTTATGTATTTTGAGGTTTTTGTTGCTATTTTTTAATAAATAAATTGTAGAAGTATTTCATTTCCCCCTAAGGAGGAATTGGCAGCTGACCTTCAAAAAGGTAGTACTGCAGGGATGGTGCAAGATGACCTCTGTGGAAACCAAGCTTGAGGGGTTCCCACCAGGCCTGCATTGAGGAGCCTGCCTCCATGAACGGTGATGTGTTGCAACATATATCTTGAAATATTAGTCATTTCAGCAAGTCATCACCTCATGCATACCTATCACGAGGAGAATAAACTTCTAGAACAGGAAACTTTTTTGGCTAGATGGTGATTTTAGGCACAACTATGCGTAATGGGCAATGTGTAAGCTTCACCATCCCAGGAGTAGTTCTCACAGACGTTGTGCCTCAGAGACACCCCCGTGAATCACATTTCCTCTTCTTCCTTGTTCCCGGGGAGTAGTGGTTTTCTACTGCTCTATACCAGCAGCAAATTTTCTGTCGGCCAGCAAGGAGCATAGGTGGAGCCAAAAATCTGCACCATCTATTTGCTTTGGGTTGAAGTAAGTAAGCATGTAGCACAAGATTATTCTTAGGAGTCCAGACCCAAAGGGTGTAAGAGGTGCGCTTATTCCACCTCTTTCTCATGCATGGGTGTATTAGTTAAATTGGAGAAGATGGGGATTAGTACAACAATCGAAGGGTGGGTAAGGAACTGGTTAAAGAGGAAACTACAATGGGTCATGCTGAAATGTGAACTGTCAGGCTGGAAGAAGGTTACTAGTAGAGTTCCTCAAGGATCAGTCTTGGAACCAGTCCTTTTGAACGTTTTCATTAGTGACCTTGACACAGAAAGTGGACGTGCACTAATAAAAATCTGTAGATAACAGAAAGTTGGGAGGTATTGCCAGTATGGAGAAGGACCAGAATATCATACAAGAAGATTTAGACAATCTTGAAAACTGAAGTAATAGAAATTAGATTAAATTTAGTATACAAAGTGACAGCTCAAACACTTATAGTTCAACAGCAAGAATTTCTTCTCTAAGGTGGGCACATATAAATTGGAAGCTACAGAGGAGGAGAAAGGTGTATTGGTCAACCACAGGATGACTATGAGCTGCCAATGTGATGTGGCCATGAAAAAGGCTAATGCAATCCTATGGTGCATCAGGTGAGGTATTTCCAATAGAGAGAGTGAATTTTTATTACCGTTATACAAAGCATTGGTGAGATGTCATCTGGAATAGTGTATGCAATTCTGGTCTCCCATTTTTAAGAAAGATGAATTCAAACTGGAACACGTGCAAAGAAGAGCTACTGGGATGAACAGAAGAATGGAGTACCTATCTTACAAGAGGAGACTTAAGGAGCGTGGCTTATTTAGCCTAACAAAATAAAGGATGAGGGGAGATATGATTGCTGTCTATAAATACATCAGAGGATAAATACCAGGAAGAGAGAGGAATTATTAAGTTAAGGCACAAGATGTTGGCACAAGAACAAATGGATAAAAACTGGCCATCAATAAGTTTAGGCTTGAAATTAGATAAATGTTTCTAGCCATCAGAGGAGTAAAATTCTGGAACAGCCTTTCAAGGGGAGTAGTGGAGGCAAAAAATCTAACATTTCACGATTTGAGCTTGATAAGTTTATGAAGGGGATGGTATGATTAAATTGCCTACAATGGCAAATAGACCATCTCTGAATGCTGTTAGCAAATATCTCAAATGGCCAGAGATGGGATACTAGATTGAGAAAGCTCTGAGTTACCCAGAGAATTCTTTCCCTGGCTGGTGGATCTCACCCACATGCCCAGGGTCTAACTCTTTGTGATATTAGGCGTCAAGAATGAATTTTGCCTCAGATCAGATTGGCAGAGACCCTGGGTTTTTGGGTTGTTCCCCCCGCCCCCCTTCTCTGTGGCATGGGTCACTTGCTGGTTTGAATTAGAGAAAATGGTGGATTCTCTGTAATTTTAAGTCTTTAAATCAAAATTTGAGGACTTTGGTAACTTAGTCAGAGGTTATGGGCCTATTACAGGAGTAGTAGGTGAGGTTTTGTGGCCTGTGATGTGCAGGAGTCAGCCAAGATGATCATGATAGTTCTGTCTAGCCTTAAAGTTTGTGAGTGTATGAGTTCTAATCACAACCAAGCCCCAAATAATTATTTTTTTTAATTATAGCCATAAAAGCATTGAAGCATTTTAAAGGCAACAAGAGCAAAGTCAGTGACGAAGGAAAAGAAAAACAGTGTTTTGAACATCAAGCAAAGGGGAATCGCCAGTTTCTGAAAACATGGTTATCGAAATACCCCTGGTTAAAGTATGATGATAAAAGAGGAATAATGTTCTGTGCCCTGTGTCGCAAGCATAATGTGAACTTGGGGGAAAACATACATAATTTTTGTTCTGGGACTGACATCTTTAAGCTTGAATTTATAAATATACACCACAGCAGTGAAGCTCATGCCTGGGCTAGTTGCATGGAAGCTGCCAGCAATGCTACAGGAGACCAAGCTTCTACTGAGCAGATGTTAAAGAGCATGAGCAAAGTAACTTTAGGAAGAATAGAAAATATTTTTAGAACATGCCATGCTATAGCCAAGTGTGGACGTCCTTTCACAGACCTTGACTGGATGTGCAAACTGGATGACATGAAAGGTGTGGACATTGGTTATATGTTTAGAAATGATAAGTCAGCAAGAACATTTATACATTATATTGCTGAAGTAGAACGTAGGGCCTTGAAAGAGAAACTCGAAAAATGTAAGTTCTTCTCCCTTATTAGTGATGGAGTGGCAGACAATGCAATCAAAGAAGGTGCAGTTGTATATATACGCTTTGCCTTTGAAGGAAAAGTCCACTGCCAGATTGTTGGGGTTCAATCGGTTGACAAGTCTGATGCTTCAACTGTAAAAAATGCCATTGTGAAAACTTTGCAAATAAATCTTCAGGTCAATCTGTCAAGTCAAGACTGGTCAAGAAAATTAGTTGGGTTTGGGAGTGATGGTGCAGATGTCATGGTAGGAGAAAACAATGGGGTAGCTAAGCTGCTGAAGGAAATTCAGCCTTGTGTACAATCTGTGCATTGTTTTGCTCATCGACTTGAACTGGCTTATAAGGGAGCACTGAAAAGCATTCAGCTATACACCACTCTAAGTGGTCTCTTGCAAAATATATATTACTTTTATCATAACTCACCTCTAAATAAGAGCAATCTCAAATCCATATATGAAACCCTTAAGCTGCGTCCAGCGATTCCCTCTCGAATTGGAGGCACCCGATGGCTTTCTCGCCTACAGACAGCTCTCCAGATCCTTCTTAAGGGTTACCCTGCAATTCTGCTGCATATGAATAAGGTAAGTGCTTTAAAAATTGTATGTAACTTGACCAAAAAAAAAAAAAAAAAGCAAACTCATGATTACTTGTTTGTCACCATTTTCATTGACATGTATTATTTTTCTCGTTGAGTTTCAGATGCAAGGAGACCCAAGTGCCTCAAATCACCAAAAAGTCAAAGGCCTTCTAAAGCTTCTTCTGAAAATGGAGGTTGTCAAGTTCTCTCACTTCTTGCTGGATATCATTAATGTACTCAACATTCTGTCCCGGGTTACTCAGGATCGTAACTCTTCCATTGCAGATATATTTGCAACCATGCAGTCGACACTGGAAACACTCCAAATGTATAAAACAAGGTGAGTGTGTTTAACCATTACACCAGATGTTTTACCTTAAAGTGTAAAAAAAGATTAATATTTGTTTTGTATTCTATATTTTTCAGATCTGGTCCAAAGGAGCGGCTAGTTGATGCAGTTACACACTTTCATGGTCACCAGCTTGTAGGAAATGAAAATATCTTACCAGTACGAACCAAAGTATTAAGTAATCTGGTGAGGAGGCTACATGATTGCTTTTGTGATGCCAGCCAAGATGTTTTGAGAGCTACCACCATTGGAAGTTTTAAACTTTGGCCAGACAAAATCAAACAAGGTATGGAAAACTATGCACTGACTATCTGAATAAATGCGAATTATTTGTGTTTTTCTTTAAGTTATGCAGATGTTTTCTTTCACCTTTGGTACAGAATTTGGTGAAAGGGAGGTGTCCATCCTAACTAAGCATTATGAACCAATACTGGAAGGTGCCAATGTAAAAGTTGATGAGGTTGACACTGAATGGAGCATGCTGAAATTAGAGCTATATGACAGGTAATAAAGATACTGAAATTGTGCAAGTTCATCAAACTAAAAATGTTTGAAGCCAATGTGTTTAAAGATTATGGAAAATCTACATGACCAATTTTTTAATTTATTTTTTGCTATTCTTTTTAGATTTCAGAACATTCGGAGTTTGACATGGGATTCAGTGAACTCAGATTACTCTCACAAGTACCCTAACATTCTGATGCTGGTAGATTTGATCCTAACACTTCCTGCAAGTTCAGCTGAGGCAGAGCGTGGCTTCAGTCAAATGAAGCTTACCATGATGCAACTGCACTCTAAAGGAATGTCTGAAAGTGTGACTGATCTCATGATAATTCAGCTGAATTCCCCAGACATCAAAAAGTTTGACCCAGAGAAGGCTATTCATTTGTGGAATAGTGCTTGGCAGAGACATAGAAGACTACAGACTGGCTATATGATTACTAATGGAAGATCAGATTGCTCCTCAGACTCTGATTTTGATAGTCATTATGGGAGTGATTAGAGTTGTGCAAAATGCCCAGTTTTCATTTTTGAATCATGCATGGAGATTTTTGTAACATTCCTTGAAAATTTAGCATTGCCAAGATGGCAGCCATTATATGTCCACTACTTAATCTCCAATAGCTTCTCTGATCTGCCCATATACACTTGATATAAAACCAATACCAGGACCAAACCCAAAGATAATTTAAAAAATGCTACTCTAGAGGACTTCATGCCATTAGTGGCTCCTGGCTCCTCTCATTTGGGAGACAGTATGAGTTTCTTTTAATTTATTATTCATGATTGAATTGTAGTACACTACATCCAATATGGTTGCCTGTAATCTCAGCCACAAACTTGGTTTAAACAAATGTCTTGAAATAGTGTTTAAGAAAGATCATTGATAAAGTCCTTACTTTTTTTTAACAATCAGATGAGAAATACTAATTAACCATTCCATTCCCCTGTATCCTGTGAATCTGGGCCACACCCCATCCAAAAAATTGTCTTTCAGTTTATTAGAAGTGGTATAGAATCATAAAAAAATGTAGGGCTGAAAGGTACCTTGAGAGGTCCTCAATTCCAGACACTGCGCTGAGGCAGGATTAAGTAAACCTAGGCCATCCTTGACAGATATTTGTTTAACCTGTTTTTAAAAACTTCAAAATGACAGTTACTCTTCTTTGGATTCTGTCCAATTTGTCCACATCTTTCCTAACTGGATTGATAATTATTTTTTCTGTTCTATCTTGGCTGACAACTACTGTGATCTCATTTAGGTTTAACGTTTGTCAAACTTACCCTGCAAAAGACTTTTCTAGAGAGCTGTAATGATGTGGCCTCTGGCGGGACACTACTGAGAGTATCAATTCAGGACAAATTGCTTAGAGCAGGGCAGTTACAGCCCAAGGCCAGGTTTCCTTTACTATTAAGGCACACCAAACATGCCAGAGAGGATTTCAGTTTTACCCCACTGGCTAGCCATATGTCACACAAGGATATTCCCTTAGACACTCCAGTTTCCCAGTATCACCACCAGCACCGCTCCTTATGGGGATGACTGGTTATGAAAACCAATACCCCAGTAAAAGAAAAATGGTTCTCCGATCCCAAAAGACCAAGTCCCAGACCCAGGTCAATATAAAAATCAGATCTTACTCACAAATCATGCTGTTGCCTGTCCTTTAGAATCTAAAAACTAAGGGTTTATTTATAAAAAGAAATATAGATGAGAGCTAAAATTGGTTAAATGGAATCAGTTGCATACAACAGTGGCAAAGTTCTTGGTTCAGGCTTGTAGCAGTGATGGAATAAACTGCAGCCACAAATCTAGTCTCTGGAGTACATCCACAGCTTGGATGGGTCATTCAGTCCTTTGTTCAGAGCTTCAGTGTAGCAAAGTTCCTCCAGAAGTAAGAAGCAGTATTGAAGACAAAATGGAGGGGTTTCCAGGGCCTTTTATATTCTTTCTCTTGTGGGCAGAAACCCCTTTTCTTCTGTGCAAAGTCACAGTAAACAAGATGGAGTTAGTAGTCACATGGGCAAATCACATGTCCATGCATGACTCAGTTTTTTGCAGGCCGACGCCATTGTTTACATGTTAGTTTGAACGTTCCCAGGAAAACTCAGATGTTGATTGGCATCTCCCAAGGTCCATTGTCATAGAATCATAGAATATCAGGGTTGGAAGGGATCTCAGGAGGTCATCTAGTTCAACCCCCTGCTCAAAGCAGGACCAATCCCCAGCTAAATCATCCCAGCCAGGGCTTCATCAAGCCTGACCTTAAAAACCTCTAAGGAAGGAGATTCCACCACCTCCCTAGGTAACCCATTCCAGTGCTTCATCACCCTCCTGGTGAAAAAGTTTTTCCTAATATCGAACCTGAACCTCCCCCACTGCAACTTGAGACCATTACTCCTTGTTCTGTCATCTGCCACCACTGAGAACAGTCTAGATCCATCCTCTTTGGAACCCCGTTTCAGGTAGTTGAAAGTACCTATCAAATCCCCCCTCATTCTTCTCTTCTGCAGACTAAACAATCCCAGTTCCCTCAGCCTCTCCTCATAAGTCATGTGTTCCAGCCCCCTAATCATTTTTGTTGCCCTCCTCTGGACTCTTTCCAATTTTTCCACATCCTTCTTGTAGTGTGGGGCCCAAAACTGGACACAGTATTCCAGATGAGGCCTCACCAATGCTGAATCGAGGGATGTGATCATTCTCCTCTATCTGCTGGCAATGCTCCAGCCCAAAATGCCAGTAGCCTTCTTGGCAACAAGGGCACACTGTTGACTTATATCCAGCTTCTCGTCCACTGTAACCCTTATGTCCTTTTCTGCAGAATATGACTTGCCCTTGGTAAATCCATGCTGACTGTTCCTGATCACTTTCCTCTCCTCTTAAGTGCATCAGAATTGATTCCTTAAGGACCTGCTCCATGATTTTTCCAGGGACTGAGGTGAGGCTGACTGGCCTGTAGTTCCCCGGATCCTCCTCCTTCCCTTTTTTAAAGATGGGCACTACATTAGCCTTTTTCCAGTCATCCGGGACCTCCCCCGATTGCCATGAGTTTTCAAAGATACTGGCCAATGGCTCTGCAATCACATCTGCTAACTCCTTTAGCTCCCTCAGATGCAGCGCATCCGGCCCTATGGACTTGTGCTCGTCCAGCTTTTCTAAATAGTCCCGAACCACTTCTTTCTCTGCAGAGGGCTGGTCACCTCCTCCCCATGCTGTGCTGCCCAGTACAGTAGTCTGTGAGCTGACCTTGTTCATGAAGACAGAGGCCAAAAAAGCATTGAGTACATTAGCTTTTTCCACATCCTCTGTCACTAGGTTGCCTCCCTCATTCAGTAAGGGGCCCACATTTTCCTTGACTTTCTTCTTGTTGCTAACATACCTGAAGAAACCCTTCTTGTTACTCTTAACCTCTCTTGCTAGCTGCAACTCCAAGTGTGATTTGGCCTTCCTGATTGCACTCCTGCATGCCTGAGCAATATATTTATACTCCTCCCTGGTCATTTGTCCATTCTTCCACTTCTTGTAAGCTTCTTTTTTGTGTTTAAGATCAGCAAGGATTTCACTGTTAAGCCAAGCTGGTTGCCTTCCATATTTACTATTCTTTTGACACATCGGGATGGTTTGTTCCTGCAACCTCAGTAAGGATTTTTTTAAAAATACAGCCAGCTCTCCTGGACTCCTTTCCCCCTCATGTTATTCTCCCAGGGGATCCTGCCCATCATTGCCTGAGGGAGTCAAAGTCTGCTTTTCTGAAGTTCAGCATCTGTATTCTGCTGCTCTCCTTTCTTCCTTGTGTCAGGATCCTGAACTCGACCATCTCATGGTCACTTCCTCCCAGGTTCCCATCCACTTTTGCTTCCCCTACTAATTCTTCCCTGTTTGTGAGCAGCAGGTCAAGAAGAGCTCTGCCCCTAGTTGGTTCCTCCAGCACTTATACCAGGAAATTGTCCCCTACACTTTCCAAAAACTTCCTGGATTGTCTGTGCGCCGCTATATTGCTCCCCCAGCAGATATCGGGGTGATTGAAGTCCCCCATGAGAACCAGGGCCTGTGATCTAGTAACTTCTGTTAGTTGCCAGAAGAAAGCCTCGTCCACCTCATCCCCCTTGTCTGGTGGTCTGTAGCAGACTCCCACCACGACATCACCCTTGTTGCTCACACTTCTAAACTTAATCCAGAGACTCTCAGGTTTTTCTGCAGTTTCGTACTGGAGCTCTGAGCAGTCATAATGCTCTCTTACATACAATGCAACTCCTCCACCTTTTCTGCCGTGCCTGTCCTTCCTGAACAGTTTATATCTATCTCTGACAGTACTTCAATCATGTAATTTATCCCACCAGGTCTCTGTTATTCCAGAGACCTGTAATCAGTTAAGTGTTTCTTGATTGGGCACTTACTGAGAATAGTCCTTTCTTAAGAAGCTGACCAAATGCTTCACTGAGGCTACTTATTGATAGATTCATAGATTCTAGGACTGGAAGGGACCTCGAGAGGTCATCGAGTCCAGTCCCCTGCCCACATGGCAGGACCAAATACTGTCTAGACCATTCCTGATAGACATTTATCTAACCTACTCTTAAATATCTCCAGAGATGGAGATTCCACAACCTCCCTAGGCAATTTATTCCAGTGTTTAACCATCCTGACAGTTAGGAACTTTTACCTAATGTTCAACCTAGACCTCCCTTGCTGCAGTTTAAACCCATTGCTTCTGGTTCTATCCTTAGAGGCTAAGGTGAACAAGTTTTCTCCCTCCTCCTTATGACACTCTTTTAGATACCTGAAAACTGCTATCATGTCCCCTCTCAGTCTTCTCTTTTCCA
>NC_048314.1:858564-887299 GCF_013100865.1 Trachemys scripta elegans
AGGGGCTGCACAGACAGCAGGTAAGGGAGCAGGGCCCCTGAGTGCCAGGCTAGGGGTACATGCAGTGCCCACAGCTGTTCCAGGGAGGCAGCTCAGACTTGTAACTTGCATCATCATCTCCCCACTGGTTAGTTTCACCATCGTTCTGCAGGAGGCGCCATTGGTGCAAAAGCCCTGAAGGCTACCTGCACTGAACTGTCCCTGCCAAGGAAGGCCAGGGCCTGGAGCCGCTCCCTGAATTCAACCCCCTTCTTGTGCAGTGGGCAGGCGAAGGCAGCCAATGGCCTGTCAAGTCTTGGATGGTTTCAGGGCCAGAAAGGGGGATGGAGAGAGAGGAGGTCGGGGAGAGGTTACATCCACCTTGGGCTCCTCTCTGCATTTCTCCTCGAGTTACTAAGCTACAGCCTCCCCCCGTCACTGGTGCCAATGCTGAGGAGACTCTTGGGAGTGAATTGGTCTCCTGTGCCCTCGCTGTCCTGCCCTGGTACCTGCTTCCCACAATAGACAGACACAGTTAAACTCTCCCAGTGTCACAGTTACTGTCACTCACTGCCCCTGCATGGAGGCATTTGTTCCCTGTCTTCCCAACTTACATGGTAACCTCACCCAAAAGAACCTCTTGATTTGTGCTGTCCTTTCGCCTGTGTTGCCCCCTGAAAGCACAATCACATGCAATCACGAGGAGGCAGATTTTGAAGACAAGAAATCAATATGACTCCACATTTCTTCTAAGAGGCTAACGCCCCCAGCTACAAACAATAGCAGGGGTACGCCAGAGGGCGTGCGACGAGTTACTGCCCCGCAGAAGGGGTGCAGCATATATAGTTTAGGGGAATGTGCTTCCCCTTTGATTGTACATTACAAGGCTGCCCCTTATTCCCATGATTAAGCAGCATTGTGCTTTTAGCTGGGGCTGTTCCAGGATTTGCACCTTTGCATGAGGCACGTCGGTGGGGGGTGTGGTCTGGACCGGGTACCTGGAATTCCAGTCTCCAGGGCTGGCGAGCTGCCCAGCACTACGGGTACAGGCCACGAGTCCTGGGGGATCGTGGCATTTCTCAGACACTGGGTGGCCTATGCAGATGTGCTCAGCACTGGCCTCCTGCTCCCACTCAGGTCAACAGAACGGTGCCTTCCCTCCCGCCCGCCATGGGAGCAGAGCTAGGCTGACACTGAGTGCTCTGGACTACCCCATCCAGAGCGTCCCCTCCTTGCCAGGCCTTTGGTGGGCAGCAAGCCCCTGTAGCTGGCACATACAGGAGAGCGGAAGTACAAAAGGCGGGCTGGAGAACTCAGCTGGGAGGCAGGTGCCGGAGGAGCCAGATGCCTCCTGTGAGCTCCGAGCTTGGAGGCTGCTGCAGACCCCGAGGGAGCCGAGGGCTAGCCAGGGCCATTTACAGACCCAAGCAGGGAGGAGCTGCAAGCGCTGACAGAGGCCTTCTTCCCCAGTGACCAGGACGACCCTCTCCAGAGCCAGGTACACCCCAAGGGGGACCTGGGAAGTGGCCCAGGGGTAGCCAACCCCTGTCTGGCTGCAACGCTGCCAGCGAGTGAGTCAGCACGTTGCGATCGGGATCCCTGCTGACCCACAGGCAGACTGCTGTGCCACTGCTAGGGCCCTGGGCCGGGACACAGTGGAGTGGGTGCGCCTGCGTCCCCCCGCCACCCCAAGCCATGGGTGGCAGCCTCCCCCTCCCTTAGGCAAGATGCCTGCGCTTGTCGGCCCCCCACCAGAGCTAGGAGGCCCGACTGTTTGCTGCCTAGGCTGAGAGCAGGCCTGATCCAGAGACTCTTTGCTGCCCCACCCCAACCAGGGGCTGGGGCTCCGTAACTGTTTGTTGTTCAGCCCTGATCACAGGCCCGAGCTCACGTCTCCCGTCACCCCGCTTATTCCCCATGTCAGGCGGCCCCGGAGACGTAGTGGGGCAGATTGGCCACCCACAGACCCAGAGGGGGAGGAGCCACTCCCCTAGGGTTACTATACATCCGGTTTTTCCCGGACATGTCCGGCTTTTTGGCAATTCCCCCCGGGAAAATGCGGGCCGGGCACTTCCCCTCCCGCGGCGGCTCTGCTCCTCCCCTGACTCTTCGACTCTGTTTAAGAGCCGGGCTGCCCGAGCTCTATGGGCTTCAGGCAGCCCCCTTGCCTCCGGACCCCAGCCGCTGGCCGGGCACTTCCCCTCCCGGGCTCCGGCGGCGCAGGGTCCGGAGGCATGGGGGCTGCCCGAAGCCGGTAGCGCTCGGGCAGCTCGGCTCTTAAACAGAGCCGAAGAGTCAGGGGAGGAGCAGAGCCTCCGGCCACGGCAGCTCTGCTCCTCCCCTGACTCTTCGGCTCTGTTTAAGAGCTGAGCACTATGGGCTTTGGGCAGTCCCCATGCCTCCGGACCCTGTGCAGCCCTGTTCTCGGGTGTTTTCCAGTGTCTCTTTGTGCTGGAGTCAGGGGAGGAAGAACTGAAGACCCTAATTGCTTTTCTTCCCCGCCTTAAATAGAGTTGACATAAAGTGGGAACTCTTTGTTTGGTTCCCCCCACCTCCCAGTGGAAAAGTTTGGTATTCCAAGATGGAGTCCAGTATCAGGTGACCAGACCACCTGACCCTATAGCATCACAGAGTCCCTGAGCCCAGGCAAGTCCACTGGAAGGCTAGACCTTTTCACCAGCTATTGTCCTTGTTGATGGGCCATCAGCACTGGCTGGCTTCTCCATTGTTATACCTGAAGTGTTAGCAGAGGGTGTCTGTGACGGAGCAGGGAGCAGGGCAGATTTGACCTGGGAATGTTACAGGGAGGTTGCAGTGGGGATGTGGGACTTCCCTTGAAGGAAGCTACCTGAGCTGTAACCTGAGCCAGGAACGGGGGTGGGGAGAATTAACACCTTCTGCCTGGGAGACTGAACAAAGGAGAGGAGCAGCGGGAGGGGCTGGGAGTTTAGTTTCGGTTGGGGCTGGGTGGTGCAACGCAGGGAACCCCAAGCTGGGGTCTAAGCTCCCTGAACCTCCCAGAGGGACCTAATTGAGGGGGTCTGGTCGTACCTACACGCTCTGCTTGAGACTGTGTTCCTGTCCTTAAATAAACCTTCTGCTTTACTGGCTGGTTGAGAGTCGCAGTGAATCTCGGGAAGAGGGGTGCAGGGCCCTAACTCCCCCACAATCCGCAACAGTGTCACCCAAGGTAGCAAAGTTTGAAATACAGATAAATAATTAATATTCTTAACTTCAGGTGCAAGGCTGTTACATGCATACAAATAGGATAACCATATTCAGTAAACCATAATCTTTCCAATGAAACCTTTGTGACAAAGTGGGACTGTTCTTAATGGTTCCTCTGAAAACTGTGTGGGTGCCTCAGTTTCCCCTATGCATTTCTTATGTCTCCAGTGTGCATAAATGGCCGACACTCTGTATCCTGGCAACAAATGGCCAGGGCCCTTCCCCCCTGCAAGGGAATAGCTAAGGGTGAACAAAGAGATCAGGTGACTTCCTGGCCCGGGAAAGAGACAAAGGCCAGAAAGGAGAGGCTGGAGGGGTTTTCAGTTTGGGGCTGGCTGGGGACGAGTAGTGAGTGCAGATGGGTTTGTCTGGCTCGCTGGGCCCCAGAATGGACCCGGCTGAGGAGTCCTGTTCTCTGTACCTACAAGCTCTGTTTTAGACCGTGTTCCTGTCATCATGACCGTGTTCCTGTCATCCTGTCAACCTCTGTTTTACTGGCTGGCTAAGAGTCACGTCTGACTGCAAAGTGGGGGTGCAGGACCTTCTGGCTTCCCCACCTGGGGGGACTCGCTGTGGGACGCACACGGAGGGGCACATGCTGAATGCTCCAAGGTCAGACACAGGATGGTGAAGCCGTATGAGCTTCTTGCCCTGAAGACAGTCTGCTCCAAGGAAGAGGAGGCTCCCCAAAGTCCTGACTGGCTTTGTGGGGAGCAGTTCCAGAGCATCGCCCGGGGACTCCGTGACAACCTTACATGAGTTATCTTGCTGCAGTCCATTGGGGGGAGTGTAGGGTTACCATATTTAACAAATAAAAAAAGAGGACCCTCCACAGGGCCCTGGCCCCGCCCCCGCCCATTTCCCACCCCCAGCCCCGTCCCAACTCCGCCCCTTCCCCGCCCTAACTCCGCCCCCTCCCTCCCACTCCCAGCCACGCGAAAAGGGCTGCCCGAGCGCTACCGGCTTCACGGTTTGCCGGGCAGCCCCCATGCCTCCGGACCCTGCGCCGCCGGAGCCCGGGAGCGGAAGTGCCTTCACTTAGATGGCAATGCAGCCCAGGCCACGTCACAAAGACCCCAGGGCTTCCCACCAGGTCTGAACGCTAACGGGAGAGAAGCAACCCTATGGCCGACAGCCAGTTCTCAACAGCCACGGTGATACGCTGACATGGCAGCCTAAGGGTTAATCTTCAGCAGCGGTTGCGCTAGAGGTGGGGCACCTCTGTTTTCTAGCATTACGGACAGGGGTCTGGATCCTCAGCGGGAGGGGCGTAAATCGGCATTGCTCCAGGGACCCCAGTGGGACAACGCTGATTTTACACCAGCTGAGAATCTGGCCCAGAACGAGCGAGGGGATTCCTGTCTCCGGGGTTGTCTGTTTCTCCAGCACGAAATCCCCATTTATGAGAGCACTAGCTATCAGACTGCATTTCAATGTTCCCCTGGGAGGCATTTAAGTCCGGATCAGCCAAGGCTCCAGAGAAAGCTTGGGAGCACAAGGGCCGGACAGGACGCCCTACAGGATGGAGACATTTCCATCTCGAATGCGGGGCTTTTATTTATATTTCAGCAGCACCGAGAGAGACGGGATCAAGGCCCTGTTGTGCCAGGTGCTGCACACACCCGTGAGACGGGCGCTGCCCCAAAGCGCCGACAATCTAAATGGTCGCATCAGACCAAAGGCAAGAGAGAGGGGAAGTGACTTGCCCAAGGTCATTGGCAGAGCTGCGATGCCAGCCTACTATTTGAACCCAATGCTCACGGCACCAGTCACCCAGCCGGGAGCGGCAGAGCCAGAGAGGGAATCTGGGCCTCCAGAGCCCCAGGTCAGCAGCCCCCCCGCTAGCCCGCACTGCCTCTTTGCAGGTCCTCTCAAGCTGCACGCGATACGCGGCCCCCCCAGACGGGCGGAAGGAGAGAACGTGACCCACGCCCACCTGAGCTCCTCAATCTCCCGGATGTAGTTCGGGATCAGGGCGCCGATGGCCTCGTTGCCGTCACCTGGAGGGACAGAATTAGGATCACGGACTAGATCAGAAACACCTAGCAGCTGGGCTGCCACTCAGCTGCCCTTGGACCTGAGCTCTGAGGTGGCTGTAATTTTCGTGGGACCGATCCTCATGCCCCACCTCGCAGACACGTTCTCCGGAGGTGCCCATCCTCACCTGCCTTGGCCTCCTGGCTCATCAGGTGGGTGACCTGGCTGTTGATGGCATCAGTGGCCTCCTGCATGGCCTTCACCCTCATGCACAAGGTGGCGTTCTCCTTCTGGAGCATGGTGTTCTCCTGGAACAAGTCACTGTAGCCATCGGCGCCGTCCTCCCCGATCACACGCTTGCCCTGTGGGGCGAGGAGAAAGGGAGATGCAGAGAGGGCAAAGCCACAGCGTCGGTCAGCCCTGGCCAAACCCAGCCGGCCACGTGCTCAATGGTGCCACATTTGAGGAAGATGGGTAGGGTAACCCTACGTCCCGTTTCGGCTGGGACAAGTCCCTTTTTTAAGCCATATCCCAGGCATCCCGACTTTTTTTTGGCAAAAATGGGCATTTGTATCCAAGGGCAAACGGGACAAACACCCAGTTTTGTCAAGAAAGTGGGGTGCAGAGGAACGTGGGGGGGAGGCCGGGATCCAGCGGGGGGCAGGCAGGGCTCGGGTGAGCAGCGACGCTGGCCCCAGCCTTTGGGAAATAGTCGGCCTATCCCGTATGTGCTTTGCTGCTCGCCCCAGCCCTGCCTACCCTCTGCACAGGGAGGGGGGCTTGCGTGAGCGGCTCAGGCCAGCCCCACATGGGGGGAGGGACTCAGGCGAGTGGCTCGAGGCAGCCCCGTGGGCGGGGAGGGGGGAGGAGGAGGAGGGGCTCAGGCCAGCTCCACGGGGTGTTCTGTTTTCCCTTTGGGAAATATGGTCACCTTAAAGATGGGTCACAGCAAGAGGAGCAGGGAAAAGGCAGAGACTCAAAAAATGGCAGGCGTGCCCGTGGGAAAGCCGTGCTTGGGGGACGGCAGAAATAGGGAGCAGCTGACATGCTGTAAGTGCCTTTTACTCAAGTAAGGTACTGATCTGAGCCCCATGATGGCAGGAGCTGAGCACCTCCCAGTTTAATGCATTTACCCTCATGCACCCCCAGGGGGCAGGGCAGTGCTCTGACCCCGGCTGGGCAGATGGGGATTGAGGCCCTGAGGCTAAGGGAGTTGCCCAAGGTCACACGGGAGTCTGTGGCAGAGCAAGGACTTGACCGCAGGGCTCCCAAGTCCCAGGCCAGTGCCATGACCACTGGGCCATCCTTCCTCTCGGGCTAGGGAGATACATGACTCAGCTCAATAGCAACCTCTGGCTGCCTAAGGGCTGGTGCTCATGGGAAACCAGTCCAGACAAGCTCAGCATGAAGCAGGATGTCTGATATGCCGCACAGGACAGGGATATAAAGCAGGAGGTGCCTTCCCAGCTCCCAAAGATACCCTGAAGCCTTCTCCCTGTTCAGACATGACATACAGCCCTTTAACAGCCTACCTCGCCATAGTCCCTTGCATCCTACCCACAAACTACAGCACCACTGAAACACAGCCATCTCTGGGGTGGAGCCCAGTGCCACAGCATACACCGCACCCAGGAGGGCATGGTGCTGGCCAAGGCCAGCAGAGGAGTAGCTGTACACACAGCATGGGGCCAGATCTGGGCAGGGGAGGCAGGAATACTTTCCCCATGCCATTCGAGGCTGTGTTGCTGCAGCTGGGATTTGAACCTGTGACAGCGAGGAGTCCAGGTCATACCCAGGCTTTGTACATGCAAGTAGGTCTCCCTCTAGCAGCCAGTCCCAGCAACCACAACAGCCTGCCACAAACTCAGTTAGTGGAGTTTCTCCATTAGCCCAAGCGGCAGGGGCCGGCGTGGAAGGTCCTGGGTTCGATCCTCGCTGGTGACCCGAGTGGGCCATACACACACGAGGCTTCACCTGCTCAGCCGCCCCTTACCGCCTTGTACTCCATGAGCTCCATCTGGAGGCGGGCGATCTCAGGGCGCTGATCTGCTGGCTGGTTTTGTCCTGGTTCACCACCACCTTGTTCTTGATGTTGCGAGCCCGGTTGGTGTACTTGAGCGTGTTTAAGGTCTCCATGAAGTCCCGGTCAGAGGGGCTGATGCCGGCGATCATGATGGTTTGGCTAGGGAGGACGGAGAGCCAACGGGGTCAACTGGAGCTGCCATCAAACAATGCAGCACCTGGGCCACGTCAGATCAGCCACTTCCAATGCTGGCACATGGGTGCCTATTGGCAGCTCCAGCCACACACCCCTTTGGCCTTTATTTACTTTATAAATGGGGTGTGGGCCCCTTGCACCCTGGGCCGGCACAGGCTGGGAGTGTGGTTCAGGCAGCAGCCTGCTTTGCACTGGCAAAGAGACCCCTGGGTGGCCTCCCCTGCTCATTACAAAGAGGTGTTCAGGGAGTCGCCACCCCGGGCAGCCCACGGCAGGGCATTCGGGGCATCACTGAGGCAGGAAGGGGGAGGGATTAGAGCAATCCCGTGCTGGGAAACTCAGCTGCCAAGTCCCAGATCACGAAAGGCTCAGACGCATTTTGCAAGAGCTAATTCCACAAAAGCTGCCTAATTGCGTCTGGGGCCCGGGACCAAGAGAGCCGAGATAATTACCTTCGAAAAGTCACCATGGAGACTCCACCGGACCCTCAGCAACGCGCCACCCCAGGAAACCCACACGGCACTTCAGGTCCATCCCTGAGCCCGACCGGTCCTCCTGTTACTCAGAAATCCCCCACCCGCCTCAGGCGACACTCCCAGGGTGCAGACCCAGCGAGGGCACAGCTCTTCCATTCTGGGTCACACACACCCAGCTGAAGCTGACACCCGTTGGGTGACCCCACGCCCTGGCTCAGGGGGCCTGTTACCTGTTCCCCGCAAGGGAGTCCTGGAGGAGCCGGGTCAGTTTGGAGTCTCAGTAGGGTACGTGCACCGCTTTCTTGCTCTGGTCTCCAAGGGCGCTTATGACGTTTCCCAACGCCAGCTGCCAACAAAAAATGGAAGGGACTGAGTTTTCCCCCCGCGCTGGGGAGGGCCCCTCCCTGTAGAAAACAAAGCTCAGGGTGATCGGAGCCACCTCTTTCCAGGGAGCGGGGGGGCTCTGGACCAATGCACTAGCAGCCAGTCAATGCAGCTATGCCAGCCAGCCAGTGTGCAGCCCCTCTCCTGCCTCCACGTTATTCCCGAGCCCCCAGATCCTGGAATCTACCCCTACTGGGGACAGTGCTGGGTAGCGCAGCTAGTGACTCCATCCCTCACCACCGAGTCCACCGCGCGCCCCTAGTGGTGACCCGTGGTGGCTCAGGCTGGGAGCTAGTGAGCCAGGCAGGGTCTGTCTGTGTCCAGCAGCCCCTTTATATCCACTGCAGCCTGTCCCAGTCTCCTCCACCCGCTAAGAGCCTACCAGGCCGCAGTTGATGGAGATGCCTCCTTGGCTCTCTCGCCCGTCGCTCCCGTCCGCTTCAGCCTCTCCGAGCCAGCCAGGTCGACGAAGTGGAACTTGGCGGTGAGGGTCTCGTACTTGCTGGTGGCCTGGGATCCCTCTGGAGGGCCGGTCACCTGGCAAGCAGACACGCTGCAGCGTCAATGCCTCCCGCAGGGGAACAGGGCTTTATCCCTCTGTTATGCTAGATCCCAACCCGCCCCCTCGCAGAGCATCCCGCTGCGGCTCTGCTGTCACCCAGCACGTGGCAGTCCACGTAGACCCCTACGTCTCTTTTACACTTACATCCTGCCCTCCCCCTTCACACAGAGACCCCATACGGCCTGGCACCCACAGCCCTGCCCCCTCCCCCCACTCTCCGCACTACAGCCCCCGCCCTCCAGAGGCCCCTACAGCCAAGCCCTGTAGCCTGCTCTCCCTCCCCAGCCGCCTGCTCTCCTGACACAGCTCCCTCCCCCAGCCCAGCCCCCTAAACAGACCCACAGAGTCCCATCTCTCACCTTGAACCCCAACAGCCCTCTGTCCCCCCAAATACAGCTCCTCCCACAGGCCAACTCCTCACCCTGCACCCAAACAGCTCCCTACAGTCTTGCCCCTTGCCCTGCCACCCATAGCCCTGCCCCTCACCCTGCACCCCTTGGACCCTCAGGGTCCCATTGGAGCTGGTGGGAGAGTTCCTTCCCCTTCTCCCCAGTTCCTGTTACCCTGCACAAACCTGATTGGCTGGGGGAGAGTGCCAGTCAAACACAGAATTAACTCTCCCTCTTGGGAGGGCTTGAAAGAATTGGGGAGGGGGTGAGAGACAAGCCGGGGAAATTGAAGAAGGAAACCAAGGTGAAGCAGGAGCCCTGTGCTAGATAGAGAGGAAGTTGTTTGAAGGAGGACTGGCTCCTGGCAAAAGGGGTCTCTTGTAAATGCCTAGCCTGGAACTGAGACCAGCAGCCGACCCACGCTGCTGAGCTCACGCTGCATGCCAGCACCAGCCCAAAGCGCAGGGGCAGGTTGGACTGACTCACGATGGCGTGGGGCAGAGAGCCTGTGTGTGTCTACCCAGGCGTGGGGCTAGGGAAGAGCTACTTTGCTGTATACTGTGCCCTCCCCTGCTACAGATCCAGACCTGGGTCTACTCCTGCTTTGCCTGGGTTAGATAACTGTTGTACTATCGAGTGTGGTGCTTGTTCTAGGGGTTAACACTGACCCCCCCCCAGGAGGGAGGATTGGTGTTTGTACAGAGGTGTGAGGATAGGATCTGGGACCCTTGCCTCAACCCTGCCCCCCCCCAACACCTACCCCCACCGTAGGGGACAGTCTTAGGTGCTGCCAGCCCTTGATGTGGGATGCCAGATGAATGGGGCTTAGCCAGGTACCACCAGCACAGGCTCTGGGTGTATGTCTACATAGCAAAAAACTCCCACCGCAGCAAGTCTCAGTCAGAGCCCAAATCTACAGAAGGAGGCCAGCAGTGGGTGGACCCTGGCTCTGTTGATGCTGGATGTGGGAGGCCAGCAGGGGGTGGGGCCCATCTGCTGCCCATGCTGGCCCTGGGAGCCCTGCTGCAGCAGGTGGGACCTGGGTGCCCCCAGTACCGGCTCTGGGAAGCCTGCAACAAGTGGTGCACGGATGCTATCCGTTCTATTTCTGGGAGTTTGGCAGTGGACTGGTTCTGGGTGCTGTGGCTACCTGGACTGGCTATGGGATGCCGATAGGAGGTGGCCTTGAATGCTACCAGCACTTGGTGTGGGAGGTCAGCTGCAGGTGACGTTGTCATTATTGAATCTAAAAATCGGATCCTAATTGTAAGCTCAAATGTAAAAAGTGTGTGCCGGTTCCTAAACGTCACAGTGAGCTATAACTTTTTGCCTGCTTGGAAATTAACCATGGAAAATAGAGTTTTTAATCAATAAATGTTATGAATAAATGCAAGAGAACCAGACAGAGAAACGAGATTAGCCCAAACAAAAAGGTCCTGCTGATATGGTTCAAGGACTGTTGAAATCATACTTGGTAAAAACAGACGATGTGGAGCAGGAAATGGATGAACCAAAATTGATGTGGTAGATATTAGTCTTAACTGGGGGACAAAATAATGAGGGGATGAACTATGCCGCCCCCTTTTCCCCCTTTTTGGGGTACTTAAATAGGGACTGAAAAAATAATTTTGTCACCTGTTCTATCTTGCATCCCAGCTTGTCTCATCTCCTCTCATTTTCCCTGCCCCCGAGACATAAGGAGCAGACCAGACTGGAGACTTTTTCCTGAGAGGAAGGTATTTCAGCCTTGCTCTGATTCAAGAAACTTTGTTTTTTCATTTGTGAGTCCTGAAACTCATAACGACATCCCGTCCTCAGCCCATGATTCCGAATGACCCGTCCTGCAGAGGCAGGTAAACTCCTGTTCTGTCTCCCTTCCTTTTATCAGGGCCGGCTCTAGATTTTTTGCCGCCCCAAGCAAAAAAAAAATTTTGCCCCCCCCCCCCCCCCCAGCCCTGGGCTCCCCCCCGCATCCCTCTGCTGCCCCAGTCCTGGGCTCTTCCCCCCACCCCGCACCTGCACGTCCTGCCGCCCCAGCCCAGGTGGTAACTCGCTCCCAGGGTGGGTCATCAGCATCCCGCTCATGACACTAGCAGGAGCGGAGGCTGCATCCACCCAACTCCTTCCCAGCGCCCAGGGGGGCCCTGACTCCGCCCGCTCCCCCCTCACCTCCAGCCGGTCCGGCGCTGGCAGGGTCGCAGTAAGCAGCAGGGCTCCCAGGCCGCGCCTCAGCCCAGGGTCCCTCCAGCCGGGACTCCTGCCTCCAGGACCGTCCGGGAATTGGGAGGGCAGAGCCGGGGGACCGCCCCAGCAGGGGGCTGAGAAGCCGGGGCAGGCCAGACTCAGAGGGAGCGGCCAGCGGGGAACGGAGTCCCGGAGAGCGGGATGTGGGCCCTGCACGGCAGTGCCCCGGGCACCGGTCCCACTATGGCCCAGCTGCTGCTCCTGTCCACCCTGCTGCAGCCCCTAGGCGGCTCGGGCCGCTTCGCCCAGCCCTGGCTGGGGGGCGGCCACCCTGCGGCACTTGCAGGCGGCTCCGTGCGCCCCGCGGGGCGGTCCCCAGCCCAAGTGTCCCGTTAGGGTTACCATATTTAAAAAATAAAAAAAGAGGACACTCCACGGGGCCCTGGCCCCGCCCCTTTCCCAGCCCCGCCCCAACTCCGCTCCTTCCCCAAAGTCCCCGCCCTAACTCTGCCCCCTCCCCTGAGCGCCCCGCATTCCCCCTCCTCCCTCCCAGCCACNAGGGGAGGAGCAGAGCAGCTGGAGCCCGGTAGGGGAAGTGCCCGGCCAGTATTTTTCCTGGACATGTTCGGCTTTTTGGCAATTCCCCCCGGACAGGGGTTTGATTACCAAAGAGCCAGACATGTCCGGGAAAAACCGGACTTATGGTAACCCTATGTCCCGTGCTCCATGTGTTGGAGCCCACCGGATGGCCCACCTGGACCCGGCAGCACGAACCACAGCGGCCCCAGGGCGCCCCCCGCGCACGACACGCTGCTGCTGCTGGACCCGTCCCGGGGCCAGCTTTGGCTACCCGCTGCGGCTCTTCCACCTGGACTTCGGCATCAGCTTGGGGGCCGGGACAGCATCTACCTGGGTGAGCGCCCGCAGGGCCGGCCCCCAAACAAACAAACAAAAAGGATGGCCCGAATGCCGCCCCTGCAAATGTGCTGCCCCAAGCACCTGCTTGCTTTGCTGGTGCCTAGAGCCGGCCCTGCCTTTTATGTTACTTTCTGCCCCCCCGCCCCTTCCTTCTCTCTCTCTCTCTCTCTCTTTCTCTCAGCTTTTCATCAAGATTTTGCATAACTAGTGTACTCTTCTTTCTGGAGTTATCAGGGGCAAGGACTTTGCAATAGCATTGAAAACAAAGGAACTCATTAAATATTTTTCAGCTCGTCAATCTAATAGTGATTTTTACAATGTTATCACCTTGGACTGTTAGATCAAAATATCTTCTTCTATCACCGGGTATTTTCTTAAATTTTTCATGTACCTCTATTCCCTCAGATAGTAATTTCTTTCTTGGAACCCGAGGTTGGGGGGCAGAATTAGTCTGGTTGGGCAGCATTGGAATGGTCCTGGGTTCTGCTGTGGGTGGAACCAAAAGAGCAGGATAAAGAGGAAAGACGGGGAGTGGAATGGAAAAAGGGGCAGGTCCTTTGGGCTCCAGATCAAGAATCTTTTTATGTATTTTGGCTCTTAATTAATTAATGCTTCATCCATTTTCTTCCCAATACTATTGGCATTTTTTACAGTGGAATTGGTCAACTCCACTGTAAAAATGCCAATTAATTTCTGATTGCTTTTAAAATCATCTGCTTTTAACACACACAATTTCAACAGTCCTTGAACCATATCAGCAGGCCCTTTCTCATTTGGACGAATCTCGTTTCTCTGTCTGGTTCTCTTGCACTTGTTCATAACTCGATCTGTTTTCCTTAGTTAATTTCTAGGAAGGCAAAAAGTTACAGGTTAATGTGACGTTTTATGAACTTGCATGTATCTTTTACATTTGAGCTTACAATTGGGGTAATTTTTTGTGCCCAATAATCACAACAGTGGGGCCCAAGTGCCGTTGGCACAGGCTCTGGGTGGCCAGCAAGAGGGTGGTAACTATTGGCCATCAGCACATGCCTCTGGGAGTCCCGCTATGGTTGGGACATTGGTACTCCTGGCAGAGGGCCTCAGAGGCCAGCAGGGATTGGGGCCTGGCTATAGGATGCCAGCCAAAGATGGGACCTGGGTGCTGGGAGGCCAGCAGGGGGTGGGGCCTGAGTGTCTCCAGCAATGGCTCTGGGAGTCCATTGGGGGCTGGGTGCCATTGGCTGTGGGAAGCCAGCAGTAGGTGAGTCCCAGTTTCCATTGGTGGTAGTTATGGGAGGCCAGCTGGGGGTGGTCCTGGGTGCTGCCAGCACTGGCTCTAGCAGTATGTCTACACAACACACCAAACCCGACTCAGGTTTAGGCCCAAGCCCCACTTCCATCCACATAGAAGTTAATCTGACTTAGGCCAGGAACCCCTGTGGACTCAGGCCCACGTGGTAGGGTGACCAGGTGTCCGGTTTTCAACTGGAACACCCGGTCGAAAAGGGAACCTGGTGGCTCCAGTCAGCACCGCCAACTGGGCCGTTAAAAGTCCGGCCGGCGGTGCTGCTGGACTAAGGGATCCTAGTCCCTGCCTGTCCTGGGGTACCGCGCTGCGCCCCGGAAGCAGACAGCAAGTCCGGGTCCTAAGTGGGGGAGCCAGGAAGCTCCGCGTGCTGCCCCCGCCCCGTGCAGTGGCTCTGCACTCCTATTGGCTGGAAACCGGCCAATGGGAGCTGTGGGGGGCAGTGCCTGTGGGCAAGAACAGCGCACAGAGCTTCCTGGCCCCCCTGCCTAGGACCTGGACCTGCTGGCCGCTTCTAGGGCGCAGCGCGGTGCCCCAGGAGAGGCAGGGAGCCTGCATTAGCCCCCATGCTGCGTCACTGACCGGGAGCTGCCCAAGGTAAGCCAGCGCCCCAACTCTGAGCCCCAACCCCCTGCTCCAGCCCTGAGCCCCCCCCAAACCCGGAGCCCCCTCCTGCACTCCAAACCCCTCATCCCTGGCCCCACCCAAGAGCCTGCACCCCCAGCCCAGACCCCCCCCCCCTGCACCCCAACCCCCTGCCCCAGCCCAGAGCCCCCTCCCACACCCCAAACCCCTCATACCCGGCGCCACCCAAGAGCCTGCACCCCCTCCTGCACCCCAACCCCCTGCCTCAACCTGCAGCACCCTTCCACACTCCAAATCCCTCAGCCCCACCCCTGAGCCTGGAGCCCCCTCCTACACCTCAAGCCCCTCATCCCCAGCCCCACCCCAGAGCCTGTACCCCCAGCTGGAGCCCTCACCCCCTCCCTCACCTCAACCCTCTGCCCCACCCCAGTGAAAGTGAGTGAGGGTGGGGGAGAGCCAGTCACTGAGGGACAGGGAATGTAGTGAGGGGTGGTGGGTCCTCGGGGAAGGGGCAGGGCTACGGGGAAGGGGCGGGGCTAGGGTGTTTGGTTTTGTTCAGTTAGAAAGTTGGCAACCCTACCACATGCCCTGCTAAAGAGGTGGGTCAGAGCCCAGGCATTTTGCAGTGTGGATGCAGCTCAGTTCTGGGTTTCCAGACTCAGGTCTGGAGAGTCCACCAACACTGTCTCCACAATCTCCTAGAGCTGTGCTTCCCAGCATTTCGGTTCTAACACTTGACACTTGCGTCCCAGGAACTGGAAGCAACCTCCTGGTTCAATGCAGCTGCTGGATCATCATCTGAGACTGCTCTAACATGAAATATATGGCAGAATGTGGGTAAAACAGAGCAGGGGACATTGAACTCCTTGGGGGAGAATTGTGTCACAAATTTAATTTATGCATTATTTTTTTAACAAGCATCAGCATGGAAGCATGTCCTCTGGAATGGTGGCCGAAGCATGAAGGAGCATAGGAATGTTTAGCATATCTGATACGTAAATACCTTGCAATGACAGCTACAAAAGTGCCATGCGAACACCTGTTCTCACTTTCAGCGGACATTGTAAATAAGAAGCAGGCAGCATTATCTCCTGTAAATGTAAACAAACTTGTTTGTCGTAGTGATTGGCTGAACAAGAAGTAGGACTGAGTGGACTTGTAGGCTCTAAAGTTTTACATGGTTTTGTTTTTGAGTGCAGTTATGTGACAAATAAAACTACATTTGTAAGTTGAACTTTCATGACAAAGAGATTGCAGTATGGTACTTGTATGAGGTGAATTGAAAAATGCTGTTTCTTTTGTTTTTTAGAGTGCAAACATTTGTAATAAAAATAATATAAAGTGAGCACTGTACACTTTGTATTCTGTGTTGTAAGAGAAATCGATATATTTGAAAATGTAGAAAAACATCAAAACATTTAATAAATTTCAATTGGTATTCTATTGTTTAACAGAGCAATTAATCATGATTAATTTTTGAGTTAATCACGTGAATTAACTGTGATTATTCAACAGCCCTAGTTGCTACTCTTTGTCTGGATTTGTCCAAAGGGGCATATTTAACATATTAATAGCAAAAACAACAAGGAATCCGGTGGCACCTTAAAGACTAACAGATTTACTTGGGCATAAGCTCTCGTGGGTAAAAAACACCTCACTTCTTCAGATGTGTGGCAGAAGTGAGGTTTTTTACCCACGAAAGCTTATGCCCAAATAAACCTGTTAGTCTTTAAGGTGCCACCAGACTCCTAGTTGTTTTTGTGGATATAGACTAACACGGCTACCTCCTGATATTAATAGCAATTGCTTAAAGTTATTGTTTTCAATTTCTTAGGCCAATTTGCTTGGACTTATAAAGGAGTTAAAAACCTAAAATATGGTTATTTGAGGGCTCACTAGAAAGTGTAGATTCAGCAAGATCACCTATGATTGTGTGATGGGTGTTCATGAATAGGATGGGTGTACAAATGTGTGATGGCTGTGTAGACCCTGTGCATGTGCACCGCTCAGGTGTGAGCACCCATCACGTGCACACATATCCATCACATGCATGCACACTCATCACACTTACACATACCCTACAATTATTTATGTTAAAGAATAGAAGGGAAAATACAATCTTTGAAATGAAATCTCATCCCACCCTGCTTCTGGTTAGCCTCTTAACTCCAGGATGGGGGAGAATCCTTTCCACATGGCTGGTGTAGGCATCGGTCACACTTAGTGCACTGCAGCTCCTTGTTGGGTTCATGGTGACCTCCATTTTATATCCCCTAGTTTCACGTCTTGTTAGAGGGGCTACCCTCTGATTCCTATTGACCACTTGCCAAGGGGGGTGCTCACATTTCAGCTCAGTTTCTTTGCTGCTTCCAGTGGTATGCAATAGAATGCGCCGGTGTATAACTTTAATCCTTTTCTTATCGGAGGCTTTTTAAGTTGGATTCATTTCAAGGATTGTATTTCATTATTAGCCCCTCCTATTAATTGCGATATACCCCTCTGTGGGGCGATGACTCACTGGCATGGCACCTCCTGTTGGCCATCTCAGGAATTAGCTCTTCCAGCCCAGAGCACCCTCTGCAGGCCGGTGTCTCGCCTGCCACTGGCCCTGTGTCCCTCCCAGACCCCAGTGCCCTTTGCCCAGGGGTTCTGCCTACCACAATACCCCCTCACTTTGGGTCTCCCCTCCCAGGGGAACCCCCAGCCCTCTAAACCCACCTTGCCTCAGTGGCTACTGCCAGTCATCATCTAGCTCCCGCTCCCTGGGGCCAACTGCAGTCTGTAAACCACTCATCATCGGCAAGGGGGTTAGGACCTGCTGTCTTTGCCCATCTCTGGGCTGCCCCTCTGCAACCCCAGTACCTATTTGGCCCTTTTAACAAGGCCTGCAGCCTGGGGTTTTTCCTGGCAGGAGCACCCCAGCTCCCTCTGCCCTTCCCCAGCACTGCTCCACTTCAGGTACCCTTCTCGACTCCCAGACAGCCAGGTCCTTCTTTCGCAAGAAGCTAGAGAAAGAGTGTCTTTTAGCTTCTGGCCCACAGCCCTCTTCTAAGGGCCAGCTGGGCCCTGATTAAGATGGCCACAGCTGTGGCTGCTTTCCCCATCAGCCTACCTTTTCCCAGCTGCAGCCCTCTCCAGGGCTGCTTTAACCCTTTCAGGGCCAGAGCGGGGTGACCACCTCACTACAACCCCCTGTTAAGCAATTTCTGTTAATATTTCAAAGTTATCCTCTGGTTTATATCTTTTAACCTACCTTGTGACAAACAATTCCTGTTACTTCTAGAGTGCAGCAATTATTTACAGTGCAAACCAACAAAATCCATATAAACTTCTACATTTGGAGGACATACGCCATACTTTTTTGATTGCACATGAGCATGTCACATTATTTAGGATTTACTTTAGAGCAAGAGGCATTCACATACAGAAGGACGTAGATCTGACTCACAAGACCAACAAAAGTGCAGATTTTCATTTCGGGTAAAAGACAAATTATGCACTCTACACTTGTTTCACAAGGAAAACAATGTATAGTTTATAATTTGGGGTGAAAACCTGTGGCTTGGATTTCTTGGGGTAACAGGCAGTTTGCTCAATTTGACCTTCCGTCTTACAGACAGTAAGTTAAGCAAACTAAAAATGACTGCTTCCCCACTCGTCTCTTGATCCCCTCATGAAGTGCAATGGGCCATTTTGCATAGGAAGGCAGAGTGTGACTCTTAATGGGTAACTTACAGTTCTTTTAGCTAGGTTGGGAAGGAGAAAGAGGTTTTATCCATATGCATATTATGAGAGATTCTTTTCTAGGTAATTCACATTTAGCTATTTTCCTTTCTGTTCTTGAGGAGAGGAATTTTGGCTGATCTCTGGGTCTTTAGACGAAGTGTCTTACATGATATGAACCATTTTCTTAGGTCTTGTCTACACAGGGAGTTTACGGTGGTATAACTATGTCTCTCAGGGATCTGAAAAATCCAGGTTGTCTCTTTCACTTAAGAATACAAAGGCTCCAGGACTTTGGGGGCCTCTGGGAGAGATCCTGACAGAGGCAAGGCTCAGTCACCATCTTGCTGGAAGACTGTGTGTGAGAAAAGCCATCTTAAACAAAATCTTGAACCAAAACTTGCTAGATTAAGTTCTAGACTTTTAGAACCTGGAAAAAGTCCATGACCGTGCTCATCCACAAAAAAGGCGAACGAGACGACCCCGGCAACTGGAAGCCCATCTTCCTCTGCTCCACCATCTACAAGCTGTATGCCAGCTGCCTCGCGGCAAGGATCACGGACTGGTCAGTGTGCGGGGGCACTGTCAGCTCAGTGCAGAAGGGTTTCATGTTCTGCGAGGGATGCTACGAGCACAACTTCCTCCTTCAGACGGCCATCCAGGAGGCCAGGAGGTCCAAGAGGCAGTGCACCGTAGCATGGCTTGACCTGACCAACGCCTTTGGGTCCATACCCCACTTTTCTCCTATGAACTCTGGCTATCCCTTACAATCTCCCATATATTATACACATCCAGATTATTTACTAGTTCTCTTCCGATCATTAAGTATTAAGTATGTGACTAATACAATATGCTTGTGTGAACTTTAACTGGCATAACTTGCTGTCCTTGCGATTTTCATGTTGTCATTTCTCTTTTCTGAGTAGTTTATTACACAGCTAATGCACAGTCAGTGTATATTTAGCCAGGTCACTTTGACCTGCTTCTCTGCATACAGGCTTTTAGGCACTTCCCATTCTTCTTCTACTTGATTTTCCCTAATTGCCTCTGGCAGCACATTTTGTAGCTATGTTCTCTTTCCATTCAAGCACATCCTGTGTTTAAAAACACCCCTCTTTGTCCTAGTCAATAGTTTTAGACAAGTTTGCTCAACCACAAGGTCACTTTAGGCAACATTTCACATTTAGCTCAGGGGTCTCTGGGCCAAAGCCACCCTTACTGTCCAACCTTATGCACCAGACATGACTTTTATCAATTCTCAATAATGTGTGTGCATGTAATGGGTGGGTGCATGGGCAGGGCCGGCTCCAGGCACCAGCCCTCCAAGCATGTGCTTGGAGCGGCACCTGGAGGGGGGCGGCGCTCACCTGGGGAGAGCGGGGCCGCGGCCGGGCTCGCCGCCCTCCCCCAGCGCTCCGGCCGGCCGGGGAGAGTGGGGCCCCGGCCAGGCTCTCCGCCCTCCTCCCGGGACTCCAGCTGGTTGGGGAGAGCGAGGCCCCAGCCGGGCTCGCCGCGCTCCCCCAGCGCTCCGGCCGGCCGGGGAGAGCGGGGTCACGGCTGGGCTCGCCGCCCTCCACCCGGCAGTCCGGCCGGTCGGGGAGAGCGGAGCCACGGCCGGGCTCAGCGCCCTCCCCTACCGCGCTCCCCCCCGGGGGGCGGCGGGAGGCTTTTTTGCCTGGGGTGGCAAAAAAGCCAGAGCCGGCCCTGTGCATGGGAGTGTGATGGATATGCCTGCACGTGATGGGTGCTCACACCTGAGTGTGTGCATGTGCTGGGTGCACACGCACAGCATCACACATTTGTACGCCCATCATATTCATGGACACCCATCACACAATCACGCATCTACTCCATGTGCGCACAACCACTATACACATGCACTCATCACAGGCATATACACCCATCACACATGCACACACATCTATCACACATGTGCACATCCATCACATGCAGAGACCCCTGAGGTGCCTGCATAGCCATGACTCATGTGCATACATCACATGCTCACACTCCCATCACCCACATGTGTGCTTCCATCTCTCACACACACACACGTGCACACTTATCACACGCAGGCATCCACAGGGCGCATGCACCCCTTAAGCACCAGCATGCATCACATGCACAACCTGTCACACATGCCCAACCATCACAAGCGCACACACCCACATGTAGGAACCCATCAAACATGCACAACCATCACGTGTTCACCCATCACAAACTTGTACAAACTTCAAACATGCACACACCCATAGCATGTGCAGACACATTATGATTGCACGTGCTTTATACACGTGCCCAGCCATCATAGCTGCATGCACCCAAGTGTGAACACACATCACATGATACACATCACATGCACGCACACACATTGTGTTTGCACCCATCACACACCCCATCACAATCATGTGCATTCATTATTCATGCGTGCGCTTGTCATGTACCTGCACAGCCATGGCACGGGCACCTAGTACACAACTATTACACAACTGCTTTTATCATTCACATGCATATCATGTATTCCCCACCTGCACCCATCATACCTATGCACACCCATCACACACACACGCACACTCATCAGACGTGACGAGGCATCACACTCACATGCACCCATCATACCCGCACACCCAGTGGTTGTTAGGGTTTATTTGAGGTTATGAGGAGTTGTTAATTGCCATTAAGGGTTGTTAGGAGTTATTATAGGATGTTAGAGGTTATTTGATCGTGTTAGGCATCATCAGGATTTATGGGGTGTTGTTGGAATTATTAGGATTTGCTAGATGGCATTCATTGTCAGAAAGGGTTGTTAGCGATTAGCAGGGGCTGTTGTTGTGTGTTTGCTGGGGGTTAGGGTTTAGTGGTTATCAGGGCATCTGCATCAACCCCTAATAAATCCAACTGACTTCAACAACGCCAGTTAATGCTTAACAGCACCTAACTTTCCCTAATAAATCCTAACATCCGCTACTAATCCCTAAAACCCCAACACCTAACAACTCCTTATAACCCCAAACAAACCCTTACAATTGCTAACAATCCCTAATAACAACTAACAATACTTAATAACTCAAAACTGACAGCATCTGACAAATCCTAAGAAAACCCAGCAAACTCTAAAAATCCCAATAACACCTCACAACCCTTATTAACAATTAACAAAACCTAGCTAGTCCTGATGACCACACTGTACATGCCATAATAATTCCTAATAATGCTTATTAACAGTGAACTCCTGATAACCCTTACATGTCACCAATAACCCCAGATAAATCCTAATGACCCCACCAAATAATCCCTAACATCCCCTAACAACTCCTAACATTTCCTACTAATCCCCAACAATGCTTAGTAGACAATTAACATCTAGCAACTCCTAGTAACTGCTAAACATCCCAAACAAGTTCATGATAATGCCCAACACCTTCAGTCAAAATGTACAACACCTACAAACTCCTAATGACCCCAAACCAGCTGCTAAAACCAGGCCTCACTTGTAGCTGACAAGGTGCACTGGCTCTTCTTGCCACGGCTTGACTTACTGGACAATTTCTGACTTGTAGATGTAGATCTGGCTTGAATAAATCCAAGTGTGACCTGAGATTTTGCCCCATAAACAGCACTGCAGGTGTTTGGTTTGTCATGGCATGTACCATGTTTTGATATGCTAGCAAAAAGGGAATAGCTCTCTGGGCACAGCAGAAGCTAAATCAGTGGAGCAGGAGATTCTTCAGCTGAGGTTCAAGCCCTGGGTAGGCTTTTAATTTGTGGTGTACGTCAGGAGCTAACTGAATCCCTGCAGGATCCTGAGAGAGGCGAGAGAGACCAGCTGGAGAGACTCAATGAGGCCAGGGGACAGTTCTCCCATCCGAGTGCCGAGAGTCACAGGTGTCCAGAGACAAAGCCGTTAGAAGATCCCCTGGAGGAACGATCAGCACTCGGGGCTGTGAATCCTGCGAGCTGAGTTCCAGTCTCGGCGCTGAATTGGTTTGGTGGGAAGGGCTCAGAATCCTCCGGCTCTACCTGCCATCTACAGTCACACAGGAGCTGGTGTTTTGTTTCTGCCATGCGCCCGCTAGAGGGAGGAATTGGGGCTAGCTGGCTTCACCAGATGGCCACAATAGCTTGGGGCCCTAGACCTGGACAGTGCAGCTAGAGTTGCACGCAGTCCTATTAGTTTATTCATAGATTCATAGATTATAGGACTGGAAGGGACCTCGAGAGGTCATCGAGTCCAGTCCCCTGCCCGCATGGCAGGACCAAATACTGTCTAGACCATCCCTGATAGACATTTATCTAACCTACTCTTAAATATCTCCAGAGACGGAGATTCCACAACCTCCCTAGGCAATTTGTTCCAGTGTTTAACCACCCTGACAGTTAGGAACTTTTTCCTAATGTCCAACCTAGACCTCCCTTGCTGCAGTTTAAACCCATTGTTCCTGGTTCTATCCTTAGAGGCTAAGGTGAACAAGTTCTCTCCCTCCTCCTCATGACACCCTTTTAGATACCTGAAAACTGCTATCATGTCCCCTCTCAGTCTTCTCTTTTCCAAACTAAACAAACCCAGTTCTTTCAGCCTTCCTTCATAGGTCATGTTCTCAAGACCTTTAATCATTCTTGTTGCTCTTCTTTGGACCCTTTCCAATTTCTCGACATCTTTTTTAAAATGCGGTGCCCAGAACTGGACACAATACTCCAGCTGAGGCCTAACCAGAGCAGAGTAGAGCAGAAGAATGACTTCTCGTGTCTTGCTCACAACACACCTGTTAATGCATCCCAGAATCATGTTTGCTTTTTTTGCAACAGCATCACACTGTTGACTCATATTTAGCTTGTGGTCCACTATAACCCCTAGATCCCTTTCTGCCGTACTCCTTCCTAGACAGTCTTTTCCCATTCTGTATGTGTGAAATTGATTTTTCCTTCCTAAGTGGAGCACTTTGCATTTGTCTTTATTAAACTTCATCCTGTTTAACACAGACCATTTCTCCAATTTGTCCAGATCATTTTGAATTATGACCCTGTCCTCCAAAGTAGTTGCAATCCCTCCCAGTTTGGTATCATCCGCAAACTTAATAAGCGTACTTTCTATGCCAATATCTAAGTCGTTGATGAAGATATTGAACAGAGCCGGTCCCAAAACAGACCCCTGCGGAACCCCACTCGTTACGCCTTTCCAGCAGGATTGGGAACCATTAATAACAACTCTCTGAGTACGGTTATCCAGCCAGTTATGCACCCACCTTATAGTAGCCCCATCTAATTTGTATTTGCCTAGTTTATCGATAAGAATATCATGCGAGACCGTATCAAATGCCTTACTAAAGTCTAGGTATACCACATCCACCGCTTCACCCTTATCCACAAGGCTCGTTATCCTATCAAAGAAAGCTATCAGATTAGTTTGACATGATTTGTTCTTCACAAATCCATGCTGGCTGTTCCCTATCACCTTACCACCTTCCAAGTGTTTGCAGATGATTTCCTTAATTACTTGCTCCATTATCTTCCCTGGCACAGAAGTTAAACTAACTGGTCTGTAGTTACCTGGGTTGTTTTTATTTCCCTTTTTATAGATGGGCACTATATTTGCCCTTTTCCAGTCTTCTGGAATCTCTCCCGTCTCCCATGACTTTCCAAAGATAATAGCTAGAGGCTCAGATACCTCCTCTATTAGCTCCTTGAGTATTCTAGGATGCATTTCATCAGGCCCGGGTGACTTGCAGGCATCTAACTTTTCTAAGTGATTTTTAACTTGTTCTTTTTTTATTTTATCCGCTAAACCTACCCCCTTCCCATTAGCATTCACTATGTTAGGCATTCCTTCAGACTTTTCGGTGAAGACCGAAACAAAGAAGTCATTAAGCATCTCTGCCATTTCCAAGTTTCCTGTTACTGTTTCTCCCTCTTCACTAAGCAGTGGACCTACCCTGTCTTTGGTCTTCCTCTTGCTTCTAATGTATTGATAAAAAGTCTTCTTGTTTCCTTTTATTCCCGTAGCTAGTTTGAGCTCATTTTGTGCCTTTGCCTTTCTAATCTTGCCCCTGCATTCCTGTGTTGTTTGCCTATATTCATCCTTTGTAATCTGTCCTAGTTTCCATTTTTTATATGACTCCTTTTTATTTTTTAGATCGTGCAAGATCTCGTGGTTAAGCCAAGGTGGTCTTTTGCCACATTTTCTATCTTTCCTAACCAGCGGAATAGCTTGCTTTTGGGCCCTTAATAGTGTCCCTTTGAAAAACTGCCAACTCTCCTCAGTTGTTTTTCCCCTCAGTCTTGATTCCCATGGGACTTTACCCATCAGCTCTCTGAGCTTCCCAAAATCTGCCTTCCTGAAATCCATTGTCTCTATTTTGCTGTTCTCCCTTCTACCCTTCCTTAGAATTGCAAACTCTATGATTTCATGATCACTTTCACCCAGGCTGCCTTCTACTTTCACATTCTCAACGAGTTCCTCCCTATTTGTTAAAATCAAGTCTAGAACAGCTTCCCCCCTAGTAGCTTTTTCAACCTTCTGAAATAAAAAGTTGTCCCCAATGCAGTCCAAGAATTTGTTGGATAGTCTGTGCCCCGCTGTGTTATTCTCCCAACATATATCCGGATAGTTGAAGTCCCCCATCACCACCAAATCTTGGGCTTTGGATGATTTTGTTAGTTGCTTGAAAAAAGCCTCATCCACTTCTTCCACCTGGTTAGGTGGCCTGTAGTAGACTCCTAGCAGGACATCTCCCTTGTTTTTTGCCCCTTTAAGCCTAACCCAGAGACTCTCACACTTCCGTCTCCTATGTCCATCTCTACCTCAGTCCAAGTGTGTACATTTTTAATATATAAGGCAACACCTCCTCCCTTTTTCCCCTGTCTATCCTTCCTGAGCAAGCTGTACCCATCCACACCAACATTCCAATCATGTGTATTATCCCACCAAGTTTCAGTGATGCCAACAATGTCATAGTTGTATTTATTTATTAGCACTTCCAGTTCTTCCTGCTTATTCCCCATACTTCTCGCATTTGTATATACGCATCTAAGATACTGGTTTGATCTTTCCTCCCGGTTTTGTCCTGACTCTCCTTTCTCTCTGCCAATATAGCCCACACTCCCTCTCGTTTCCGACCCATCTCCCCGGTCTCCATGTTCCCCACTTACCTGTGGGCTTTGCTCACCTGTCCCCGTCGAACCTAGTTTAAAGCCCTCCTCACTAGGTTAGCCAGTCTGTGTCCGAATAGGGTCTTTCCTCTCCTCGAAAGGTGAACGCCATCTCTGCCTAGCAGTCCTTCCTCGAATAGCATCCCGTGGTCTAGGAAGCCAAAGCCCTCCTGGCGACACCATCTTCGCAGCCAGGCATTCACCTCCATGATGCATCTGTCTCTGCCCGGGCCCCTACCTTTGACAGGAAGAATTGAAGAGAATACCACCTGCGCTCCAAACTCCTTCACCCGTACTCCCAGAGCCCTGTAGTCACTCTTGATCTGCTCAGTGTCACACCGCGCAGTATCATTTGTGCCCACATGGATGAGTAGCATGGGGTAGTAGTCAGAGGGCTGGATAATCCTCGACAATGCCTCCGTAACGTCTCGGATACGGGCCCCCGGCAGGCAGCATACCTCCCGAGATGAGATGTCAGGGCGACAGATGGGCGCCTCCGTCCCCCTCAGCAGAGAGTCTCCGACCACCACTACCCTACGTTTCCTATTTGCAGTGGTGGCAGCAGACCCTCCAGCCTTAGGGGTACGAGGCTTCTCCTCCTTTACTGTAGGGAGTGATTCCTTCTTTCCTGTGTCAAGAAGAGCATAACGGTTACCTATAACCACGGCAGGAGGGTTCGGAGCAAGGGTGGAGCACTGCCTGCTGCCAGAAGTAACCAGCTGCCAGTGTCCACCCTGAGCCATCTCCTCCTCCACCAGTGGTGTATCAGCAGTCCTGTGTACTGGGACAGCTACCTCAGCTGTCTCCACATGGACACTGTCGAGGAATTGCTCATGGATACGGATGCTCCTCAACCTAGCCACCTCCTCCTGTAGCTCTCCCACCTGCTGCCTGAGAGATTCCACCAGCAGGCACCTCTCACATTGGATGGTCCCCCCAGCCTGGATATCAGTAAGTGGAAATTGCAAGTTACAGTCTTTGCAAAACCACACCAGGATCTGGGTAGAGGCATCCATGCTTAGGCACTCTGTCTGGCTACAGGCACAGGTGGAGGAGACAGTAGCAGTGCTGGCACAGGTGTTGCGGGTCTTCCTAACCATCGTAAGCCTCCCTCTGTCAAACTCCCGTCTGCAGCCCCCTGTCAGCTGAAAGGGTTGTTTAAGCGAAAAGTTATGAATGTAGTTGCTTTATAGGTATTAAGGGGAATCAAGAGAAAACAGATGGAACCGGCAAGGGACCCTCGCCCCCTTCCTGCTCCCCTTCCAAACTCCCTTGCGAAACTCCCTGTTAGCAGCCCCTGGTCGCTTGTGCGCTGCTTTATAAAGCCCTGGCCTGTATGAATGCCCCGCCCACTGATTAAGGCTCAGCCACTTACCAGAGACTTCTAGCTTTCAAACCTTCCAACTGCCAGCCACAGCACACGGTCCTTCAAACAACCAAAACAAACAAACAGACTGACAAACACAAGCTCAGCTCACAGCAAGTAACCCTCAAACACAAACAAACACACACTACAGACAGTCACTTACCCCAAAAGGGTGCTGTATTGCTCCTCCTTCACCTGGAGAACTCCCTTGCGAAACTCCCTGTTAGCAGCCCCTGTTCGCAAAGCTCCCTGGTCGCTTGTGCGCTGCTTTATAAAGCCCTGGCCTGTATGAATGCCCCGCCCACTGATTAAGGCTCAGCCACTTACCAGAGACTTCTAGCTTTCAAACCTTCCAACTGCCAGCCACAGCACACGGTCCTTCAAACAACCAAAACAAACAAACAGACTGACAAACACAAGCTCAGCTCACAGCAAGTAACCCTCAAACACAAACAAACACACACTACAGACAGTCACTTACCCCAAAAGGGTGCTGTATTGCTCCTCCTTCACCTGGAGATCTCCCTTGCGAAACTCCCTGTTAGCAGCCCCTGTTCGCAAAGCTGTTGACCCGATGGCCGCATTTCTCACTGCTTCACTTGCTGCATGCATGCCTTTGCCCCCGCATTTTCCTACCCATTTGTACTCTTTCCCACATCATGCTGAAAAGAAGGACGCACAGGGCAAGGCTTAATAGTCAAGGAACCACAGAAGGACCAAGAGCCCCAGGCTGGAGCCCAGCAGACCTTTCCTACTCTGGCCACCTAGATGAGGGGCGGCTCAGTCCGACAGCTGCAGGGGAAGTTGTATCTGTGTCAGTCCCATGATAGTACAGAGACCAGCTTTCAAGCTACACAGAGTTCTTAAGGGAAGAGCTTCTGGGCAATTGTGCCTGGACACCCAACATCCCCCCATCCCTCCTGCCAGCCTCAGAGTACCCATGGCAGTGCCCAACCCCCACTACCACCCCACTGGTCTCAGTCCTCCCCTTTCCCTGCCTCCCCACTGGCCTCTGGGCACACAGGGCAGTGAAGACCAGCCCCACCCTCTGCCAACACCTCCACTGACCTCAGCCTCTCGCCCCTAAAGTCCTCCCTGCTGGCCTCAGGGTGAACATGGAGGTGTTGCCTGGACACCCACCATCCCCCCGCCTGCCCTGGGCACCCATGGGGTGGTGCCTGTAGGCCTTGCTGGAGGCCTAGGCATAGCTGGAAGTGTGAACCAGAGGCTGTGACCCAGGCTAGGTCACACAGCAGGCATTGGCACATTCCTGACCGGAGAAGATGGCACAGGAACACCCCGAGTTCTCAAGTAACGACGTGAACAAATGCCCAGGAGATCGTGCAGGCACACACCGAAACCTCGGAAGAGAAGGCTGGGATGACAGGCTCATGGATCAGGATGTTTTGTTTGAACTAGCGGGGACAAGATGTACGGGTGGCAACTGACAACATCTGGAGTAGTGAGGTGTAAAAGGAGAAGTTATCGGAGGGGCAACTTTGCATCGGCCGAAGGGACAGGACTGACTCTGTCCTGACTGAGCCTTTACCTTGTCCCGGGCATACACGTGTTAGTGTCCCTGTGAGTGACACAGGGGGCTAGTACCACGCTTTGCTGACAAATAAACCTGTCCGAGAGCCTTCGCCACCCAACCGAGCCTGTGCTCTATCCTTGCGAATAACACTGCCTGCTAGTGCCACTGCCTTCAGAGCTCCAGGAACAGCAGCCCTGAGCGCTAACAACGGTGCCAATTCCCCCTCCGCACCCTTGACATTGGTGCCTGGATCCTCCTACCCACCCCCAACACCTCAGGGCACCTGTGGTGGTGGCACCCAACCGCCACCTTCCACCTGCCCCTCTCCTGTCAGCCTGGGCAGCAGCACCCATCTTGCAGCCTGGCCCCCTCTGCAGCCCCTGACCCTCCCACCCTAACTGCTGGCACCAGGTCCTGGTCCCCCATCCAGACCACCTGGGGAGGAGGTGCCTGCCTTCCCCCCAATCCCCTGGCTGGCACCAGGGCACCTGGCATGGCAGCACTTAGCCCTCCTTCCACCTCCTGGGCCCCCCCCCCACTTCGCTTATCCCCTGGTCCCATGGCACCCAGGGCAGCAGCCCGCAGCCCCCACAGATCATCTCCCAAGCACCAGGGCAACTGGGAAGGCAGCATCCAGCCCCCTCTTGCCCCCCACCCCTGCACACACAGGGCAGAGGGTCCTGTCCCCCCAACTGCCAACCTGGGCCCAGGACTTCTGGGTCAGTGATGCCCATCACCCCCAACTGCCCACCACATCCTCCACTGCCACAGTTGGCCA